>NW_026068261.1:172838-225718 GCF_014885135.2 Alexandromys fortis | reverse complement strand
CAAGACAGCCAGAAATGCTCAGAGAAACCTTGCCTCGAAAAAAAATTCACAAAATAAATCATAGGAGCTGGAGAGATGGCTCAGGACACTGGCTACTCTTCACCAATATCACTACCAGCAACCTTTCATTACTTTTGATTTGTATAGAAATTACATATTTCATCCAAGTGTGATACTGTCTATAATCCCAACACTTAGGAAGTGGGATCAGGAGGATTTAGAGTTCGAGGTTGTCTTTAGCTGAGCAGTACACACAAAGCCAGCAGGTGCTGCCTGAGACCCTGCTTAAGGGGGCGTGGCTGGAGAGAAAGGGGGCGTGGCTGGGGAGAGAGGGCTCAGCAGTTGAGAGCAACTCCTTGCATGGTGGCTCATCTGTAACCACCGTTTTAAGAGATCCAGTGCCCTCTTCAGGCTTCTGTCTGGTATACATACTTGCAAGTAAAACTTTTATATATACATAAACAAAAAAATCAGAAAGAGGGGCGGGAGAGATGATTCAGTGGTTAAGAGCACTTGCTGCTCCTTCAGAGGACCTGCTTTTGGTCCCCAGCAACCACATCAGGCAGCTCACAACCGTCTCTAACACCATATCCCTGATCTAAAAGGCTCTTCCACACGTGTGGTGCATAAATAATATAATCACCTTACTTTTTAAAATTAAGATATCAGAACTCCTACCCAACTTATATATTGCTATTAAGTAGCTTTAAATTATTTTTAACATTTTTAATTATGTGCTTGTGTGTATGTGCACACGAGTGCAGGGGTCAGTAGAGGCCAGAGGTGTTGGATCCTCCTTGAGCTGGAGTTACAAGTAGTTGGTTGCGAGGAAATGTGGGCGCTGGGAATCGAACTCGAGCTCTCCGAGCATTCTTCCCCCAGCACCTTATTATATGTCTTGTTTCCTAAACCTGATTCCTACCTATTCCTATTCCTTTTATCCCACGCGATGGGATAGTCTCCTACATAGGGCCTTGTGTTCACTGAGAGCAGCATTTGCGCACCGACCATCAGGGGGCAACAGAGGGCTTGTGTCTGAAAACCTGGTCCCCGGAGTGTCCGCAAAGAGCCTGCGCGATTTGAACCCTCCCAGCCACCGTTAAGCTCGATCCGGAAGAGCTCGACTCTTTCCGGGTTTCGCGTCTTTGGAAGCCAATTTGGGGCTACCCATTCCGGCACTCTGGACTAGGACTGTCTACGGCCGCCGGCGCGGGTCCGTGGCGCTGCAGATCTCTCCTGGCCCCGCCGCCGTCCTGGCTGCTCTGCAGCCTGCGCGCCCGAAGCGGGACGCGTCGCCATGGCGACGCCGGCGGGGCTGGAGCGATGGGTGCAGGAGGAGCTGCACTCGGTGCTGGGGCTGAGCGAGCGGCACGTCGCGCAGTTCCTGATCGGCACTGCGCAGCGCTGCGCCTCGGCTGAGGAGTTTGTGCAGCGCCTGCGCGACACCGAAACGCTGGACCTGGGCGGGCCGGCGCGGGATTTCGCGCTGAGGCTCTGGAGCAAGGTGTGTGCCGCCGGGGCGGGCCACTCGCAGCTCAGGGGGACCGCTTCACGCGTTTCGAGACCGAGTGTTAGCTGTCTCTTCTAGGGATGCCTGGAACTTTGAAAATGTAGTACACAGCTGGCTTCGAACTTTCAGAGAGACCCACCGTTCCTGGCTCCGCCAAACACCTGTCTTTCTCCCCCCCCCCCCGTTACCTAGCTACTGTGGTAGGTGCGGGGCTTACTGCTCTGTGGAGAAGACTTGGGAGAGAGGGATCTCTGAACGTCTTTGTTAGTTACCCACACACTCCAGGGCTGAGGATGTCTCTCAGGTGGTAGAGTGCTTGCCTAGCATACAGTAAGTCTTGGGTTAAGTCTCAAGTCCTGGGAAAAAGTCACTGATAACGGAGCTATGGGAATTAGCAATTAAAAGTTAGGATGGAGGCTGGGAGAGATGGCTCAGCAGTTAAAAAACCCTTGCTGCTCTTCCAGAGGACTTAAGTACCCAGCGGCCAGCTCTAGTGGCACACAACGACCTGTAATTACAGCTCCAAGGGGATCTGATGAGCATTCCTGGGAGAAGGCATAAATGATTCATAAGAAAATCTCTATCGAGCTGGGCGGTGGTGGTGCATGCCTTTAATCCCAGCACTCAGGAGGCAGAGGCAGGTGGATTTTTGTGAGTTCGAGGCCAGCCTGGTCTACAGAGCTAGTTCCAGGACAGGCTCCAAAGCTACAGAGAAACCCTGTCTCTAAAAACAAAGACAAACAAACAAACAAAAGATAAAGGCAACCGAGAGTGGTAAAGTCAGGAGCTGCCACACCAGCGTGTTTTCTCCTGGCAGGTGCCACGGAAGGCCGTGGTGGAAAAGCCAGCTCGGGCAGCTGAGCGAGAGGCCCGAGCCCTGCTGGAGAAGAACCGATCGTATAGGTTGCTGGAAGACAGCGAGAGCGATGAGGATGCAGTGGGCAGGGATGCGAGCAGTCTCCAAAAGAAGCGGAGAAGACGGAAACACCTCAGGAAGAAACACCACGGGGAGGAGGAAGAAGAAGAGGAAGAGGTTTCCGAAGTAGGAAAGGGAAAGTCAGGGTAAGTCTGAAGCGAGGAGAGAGGGAATCGGAGCGGGTGGTTGGCTGCGGGGAGGATAAGCTTCCTAGATACCCCTCTTTGACGCGCTGGGCTGGGTTCAGGGCGAGTAAGTCACCCGCGGAGGACAAGCCAGCCTCAGAGGATGAGTGGGAGCGGACGGAGCGCGAGCGTCTTCAGGACCTGGAGGAACGGGATGCCTTTGCAGAGCGGGTTCGTCAACGGGACAAGGACCGGACCCGGAATGTTCTGGAGCGGTCAGACAAGAAGGTGAGCTGAAGAACATTAGATAAACCTGGATTTGGTTGCAGAGATGTCTCTGGGAAGACAAGGGTTGTCGCTAGGGTTCCTGTGTGGGGCAACAGGGTCCTGTGGGCTTTCTGGTTAGGGCTCTCCCTGCCTGGTTGAAATCACAGAGGCTCCTCACTGAGAAGGGCCGTGAAGGACGTTTGTCATTCTGAGGGAATGGTCAGAGACGTGGGTGTCTTTGGCCTCATGACCCTCGACTTGATTTCTTCTTCTAGGCTTATGAAGAGGCTCAGAAACGCCTCAAGATGGCAGAGGAAGACCGGAAAGCCATGGTGAGACCCCGCGTTCAAGAAGCAAGATCCAAAGACAAGAGAAAGACTGATGGAGTTGGTTGGCCGTAGCAGGAAGGGTTTCAGAGGGATTCCGGTGAAATGCGGGTGGGTGGTCAGTCTCTAAAAGAGGGGGCCTGGATGACAGGAACCAGCAAAGGATGGGCTTGGTTTGTAAAAGGAAGAAAGTGACAAACCCTCCTGACTCTGTAAGATCAAGTCATAGTGTTTGTGAATAAAATCTGACTTTCCCTGTCCCCAGGACTTGATGCAAACACGAAGCAGCTAGTATCAAATGTCTCACTGCTGCCCTCTTTCGAGTTTCCCACACTCCTCTTGTAGGAACTGTGTCGCTGCTCCGGTAGGATGAGGATTTGACTGTCCTTCCCGACCCAGGTCCCTGAGCTCCGGAAGAAGTCTCGCCGAGAATACCTGGCGAAGCGGGAGCGGGAAAAGCTGGAGGACCTGGAAGCAGAGCTGGCTGATGAGGAGGTCCTCTTCGGGGACGTGGAGCTGAGCCGCCACGAGCGCAGGGAACTCAAGTACAAGCGACGAGTGAGGGACCTGGCCCGGGAGTACCGGGCGGCCGGCGAGCAGGAGAAGCTGGAGGCCACGAACCGCTACCATATGCCCAAGGAGACTCGAGGCCAGGTGAGGGAGCCCTTGCTGCTCCTGAGCGAGGTGCGTGTGGCGGCTGGTCTGGGCCATCCTTCTTCAGGCACGTCGGTTTGCCTCTCTCCATAGCCAGCTCGAACTGTGGACGTCGTGGAGGAGGAATCGGGTGCCCCAGGAGAGGAGCAGCGGCGCTGGGAGGAGGCCCGGCTAGGTGCCGCATCTCTTAAGTTTGGGGCCCGAGACGCCGCCTCACAGGAGCCCAAGTACCAGCTGGTGCTGGAGGAGGATGAGACCATTGAGTTTGTCCGCGCTGCTCAGCTCCAGGGTGACGAGGTGAGAGGAGGAGTCTGGGATGTTGGGAGGGCCCTCTGAAGATGGTGGGGACTTCACTCTCCACCCCCTTCCTCAGGAGCCGACCTCAGCTCCAGCCCCATCAGCCCAGGCCCAGCAGAAGGAATCCATCCAGGCCGTGCGCCGCAGCCTGCCGGTGTTCCCCTTCAGAGAGGAGCTCCTGGCCGCCATTGCCAGTCACCAGGTCCTCATCATCGAAGGCGAGACGGGCTCTGGGAAGACCACACAGATCCCACAGTACCTCTTTGAGGAGGTCAGTCATTGCAGCCAAGGCCCAATGTCGCCAAGGGCCCAGGCTTTGAGTCTGTCCTGGCAGACCTTTGTGTGATGGCTGGCGGAGTCCTGTCCTGTCCTGTCCACCCAGTCATGAGGCTTTTCAGACAGGCTGGGGGAGCTGGCTCGGCACCTCTCGGGGCCCTGGTTTTCACTCACCGGTTCTCTCCTGACTTAAATCTTTCGCCCCTTCTCTTCTTCCTCCCTTGCCTGGCTCGGGACAGCATCTCTGTCAGAGGATTACCTCTTTCTCCTCTCCTCTTAGGGCTACACGAAGAAGGGTATGAAGATTGCGTGCACCCAGCCCCGGAGAGTGGCGGCCATGAGTGTGGCTGCCCGAGTGGCCCGCGAGATGGGTGTGAAGCTCGGGAACGAGGTGAGTTCTTCGGGGATCCAGGAGAGGGAAACCTCAGATCTGGGTCCCGGTCGGTCAGTCCTTCTTACCACCTCGCCGTCTCTGGGCACCGGTTGGTCGTCTTTACCGCCTCGCTGTCTCTGACCAGGTTGGCTACAGCATCCGGTTTGAGGATTGCACGTCCGAGCGGACCGTTCTGCGCTACATGACAGATGGGATGCTGCTCCGGGAGTTCCTCTCTGAGCCTGACCTTGCAAGCTACAGGTACGCTTGGTACCTGCCTCTCTGCGGATGCATGGCCCAACTGCCTGCTCCCCTCAACTTTCTTCCTGGAGCAGGTTGGCCGCTGTCCACTTAACACACCGGTTCTTTTTAGTATATTGAAACACGGTTCCAATTTATAGCCCAGGCAGGCCTGGAGCTCACTGTGTAAGCTGAGCTGGCCTCAGTCTTTAGTCTCAACACTGAGCTCATGAGAAAGAGCCACCATGCCAAGCATTGTGTGCTTTAAGGCACGGTCCCACTCCACTTCTGCAGTAGAATAGCTGTTCCCAATTGACCCAGAGATGTCTGACTTCTTCCGTTCCTGCTTCTAGGCAGTTTCCTGCCTTTTGGCTTTATTACATTTGAAAAGAAAATTTTGCTGGGCGGTGGTGGTGCATGCCTTTAATTCCAGCACTTGGGAGGCAGAGGCAGTCAGATCTCTGAGTTTGAGGCCAGCCTGGTCTCCAGGGTGAGTTCCAGGACAGCCAGCACTGTTTCACAGAGAAACCCTGTCTTGTAAACAACAAAAAACCCTATTTTTGTGTGTGTGTATGCATGTGTGTGTATGTATGTGTGTATGCGTGTCTGTGTATATGTATGTGTGTATGTGTGCATGTGCAATGGCATATGTAGTGGATCAGGAAGCAGCCTGCAGGGGTCCATTCTCCCCTTTCACCACGTAGCCTTGATGGCCAGCACCTTTACTGTTGGATCATTTTACCCATACTATCTTGACTGCTTTTCTTGACCAAGTCCAGGATGGGTCGCAGATCACAGAACCCTGGCTGGCCCTTCTCAGCATCTGTCAGATTCCTATGACTGGAATACTTGACTTCTCCCCCTCCCCTCCTTAGTCCCGCCCACTCCTTAGCCCCGCCCCTCTCCCATCCAGCTCCCTGCTTTCCCTCACTTTCCCTTCTCCCTCACCCCTCTCCCCTTTCCTCCCCCAGTGTGGTGATGGTGGACGAAGCCCACGAACGGACTCTGCACACGGACATTCTCTTCGGGTTAATTAAGGATGTTGCTCGATTCCGCCCTGAGCTCAAGGTCCTGGTAGCTTCAGCCACACTGGACACGGCCCGTTTTTCCACCTTCTTTGATGACGCCCCCGTCTTCCGAATCCCTGGACGCAGGTTTCCAGTTGACATCTTCTATACCAAGGTGCCCCTTGGGAGGATGGCGTCACTGTGAGGCGGAGGAGCTGGGGCCGGTTTAGGGTGCTGTCCAAGGGAAGGGTCCAATGCGGCACCAGGGTGGGGGTAAAAGACATGCTGAGGAGGGAGAAGAGTCTGGGCTGGTGGCCCTCTGTGACCCGAACCTTCCTCCTCAGGCCCCCGAGGCTGACTACCTCGAAGCCTGCGTTGTGTCTGTGCTGCAGATCCATGTGACGCAGCCCCCTGGGGATATACTCGTGTTCCTGACAGGGCAGGTGTGCGCTGTGGCGGGAAGCGGGTGGGTGGGTGGACTGTTTCAGGGAAGGACAGGGCTGGTGTGTGGGTCCTGTGACCAGGACTCCTGCCCTCCTGCTCTCCATCCAGGAGGAGATTGAGGCCGCCTGTGAGATGCTTCAGGACCGCTGCCGTAGACTGGGTTCCAAAATCCGGGAGCTCCTGGTGCTGCCCATTTATGCGAACCTGCCCTCCGACATGCAGGCTCGCATCTTCCAGCCCACACCCCCCGGGGCCCGAAAGGTCAGTGGGGGAAGCCTTTGCTCCTCACCCTGCTGCCCAGGCAGTGAATATCGAACAGGGCATATGCTGCCCTTGTTTACCCGGCTGTTGGGCACAGCTGAGGCGCAGCCAGGCCCTCATCTTCCAGCCGGAGAGAGGTGAAGTTAGCGGTAGCTGAGAGATAGCGAAGCTTCAAGTTTGGTGGGCTGAGGAAGCCTTTGTTTGCCAGGACATAGGGTCTGAGTGACCCTTGATAAAATGGCTGGGAGGACCCAGAGGAAAGCAGGCCTGCGTGTGAAGTCAGGAGTGGGTTTGAGGGTTTTGAGTGCTGCCGCAGCCAAAGCTGTAACAGCCCTGTCTGTCCTGGAACTAGCTCTGTAACCAAGGCTGGCCTCAAACTCACAGATCCGCCTGCCTCTGTCTCTCAAGTGCTGGGATTAAAGGCTGTGCCATTATTGTCTGGCTTCACTCAGATTTTAAAAACCAAAGGATTTTAAGTAGACTTATGGTTCTCATTGAGCAAATATTTATCGAGGGCTTGGGGATGTGGCTCAGTGTAAACACGCACCCAGCATGCATGAGGCCCCGGCGCCGAGGCCCAGGACTGCTGCGCGGGGAGGCTACCCCGATGGGCAAAGTAAGACTTAGTCTGGTGGGAGGAGACGTGGGCGTGTAAGTCTGTGTCAGTTTGTACTGAGGACAGTGAAGAGTCAGGACAGCATGGGACGGTGGAAACAGAATCAGGGCTGAAGGGAGGAAGAGCAGAAAGTCTTTTTCCAGTGATGGAGGGAGGCTGCTCTCCAAAGGCCAGGGTAGAGTGGCGGAAAGAGGGGGTGGCTCAGGCTGCTGTCCAGGAGGACTGCTCTGCTGAGGGACAGTGCGCCTGCAGGAGTCACTGGGCGAGCACACATGGAGGGCGGGAGCAGCTCAGGGGGGGTGCGGGAGGGCGCTAGAGGGGGATCAGGAGTCACTGGGCGAGCACACATGGAGGGCGGGAGCAGATGGTGGTGGAGAGGTGGTGCAGGGTCCTTGACATCCCATCCTCCATCTCTGAAGAAAACCCCTAAATTCAGTTTCACTTCTTTGGTATGGCCCTGCTGACTGCCACCCCAGACCTGCCTCACCTCATCGCCTGGCCTTTGGACGCTGTCCCTCATTGCATTGAACTTTCTCAGGTGTCTAGTGAGCTGGTCACTGGCTGACTCTGTCCTCTCACTTAGGTGGTTGTGGCGACAAACATTGCAGAAACCTCGCTCACCATCGAAGGCATCATTTATGTGCTGGACCCAGGGTTCTGCAAGCAGAAGAGCTACAACCCCCGGACAGGCATGGAGTCTCTCACCGTCACGCCCTGCAGCAAGGTCAGCCCGCATCTCTGTGAGGTCCAGGGAGGCAGATTGTCCCCCAGAGCATTTGAGGACAGAGTTCAGTGGTCTAAATACTCCAGACTTTTGAGTCAACACCGCCCTGGCCATGTGTTTGCCTCGGCTTTCTTTCTAGGCCTCAGCCAATCAGCGAGCTGGCCGTGCAGGTCGGGTGGCTGCAGGGAAGTGTTTCCGTCTGTACACGGCCTGGGCCTATCAGCATGAACTGGAGGAGACCACAGTTCCTGAGATCCAGAGGACAAGCCTGGGCAACGTTGTGCTACTGCTGAAGAGCCTAGGTGACCGGGCTGCCCGGGTCCTCCATCCTGCCAGGGTGGGTGGGGGGCGGGTGCTGGAGCTGGTGTGTGTGTGGGGGGACTCTAGCTCGGGGAGGACTCCCTTCCATGCTCCGTTCTCTCCAGGGATCCATGACCTGATGCACTTTGACTTCCTGGACCCTCCGCCCTATGAGACCCTGCTGTTGGCTCTGGAACAGCTGTATGCGCTTGGAGCCCTCAACCACCTTGGAGAACTCACCACGGTGAGGAGCCGGCGTAGGCTGGGACAGGGTGAAGGAGAGTCTAAAGGCTCTGGGAACCCCTGGGTGTTGCCAAGGACTCTCGTAGTGGTGTAAGAAACCTGAGGAAAACCGGCCTCACCTTTCCCTTCCTTTGTTTTAGTCTGGTCGAAAGATGGCAGAGCTGCCTGTGGATCCTATGCTGTCTAAAATGATCTTGGCCTCCGAGAAGTAAGTCTCACCCACCCAGCTCCTGCCACAAACTGTTCACACCGTCTCAGTCTCAAGTGCCATCTCTTTCTTCTCTTCGTTATGTTTTCTAAATAAATGTTATTTAAGATATATAAGAAGTCTTAAGCCGGGTGGTTGTGGCACACATCTTTAATCCCACCACTTGGGAATCAGAGGCAGGCGGATCTCTGTGAGTTCAAGGCCAGACAGTTCCAGGACAGCCAGGGCAGTTACAAAGAAGTAAGACAGAGAGAGCTCAGAGACCTCCGTCCGTTTTCGTTTGTCCTTTGAGGTCTGGCTGTGACCTCATCTCTTGCCTCTTGCTGTCCTCCCCAGGTACAGCTGCTCAGAAGAGATCCTGACAGTGGCCGCTATGCTGTCTGTCAACAACTCCATCTTCTATCGTCCCAAGGACAAGGTCGTCCATGCAGACAACGCCCGCGTCAACTTCTTCCTCCCTGGTGGGGACCACCTGGTTCTGCTAAATGTGTACACACAGGTCACTGGGAAAGGGGGATTTGGGAAGTGTGGGATACTTCTTTTTTGAAAGATTTATTTATTATTATGTACACAGTACTCTGCGTCCATGTAGAGGGCACCAGACCCCATTACAGATGTCTGTGAGCCACCATGTGGGTGCTGGGAATTGAACTCAGGACCTCTGGACGAGCAGCCAGTGCTCTTGGCCACTGAGCCATCTCTCCAGCCCCCAAGGGTGGGATCCTTCTGTCCTGATGTTAAAGCTTAGGCCTTTGTCTTGGCAGTGGGCTGAGAGCGGCTACTCTTCCCAGTGGTGCTATGAGAACTTCGTACAGTTCAGGTCCATGCGCCGAGCCCGGGATGTGCGAGAACAGCTGGAGGGGCTCTTGGAGCGTGTGGAAGTCGGTTTGACTTCCTGCCAAGGAGACTACGTTCGTGTGCGCAAGGTCAGGCTTCTTGTTAATGTTTTGTCTTTTTTTTTTTTTCTTTTTTCCTCTTTTTGTTTTTTTCAAGATGGGGATTCTCTGTGTAGCCTTTGCTGTCCTGGAACTCGCTCTGTAGACCAGGCTGGCCTCGAAGGTGGAGATCCACCTGTCTCTGCCTCCCAAGTTCTGGGATTAGAGACATGTGCTTCTTAAACCCACTTCTGCGGGCACACAGCAGTTCCCCTGCCTCAGCTCTTTCCTGGTGTTTACTGGAGCTTAGACAGTACATCAGTGGGTTCCCCACCTTGCTAGTTCTCCAGGAAGCTGAGCTCAGAGGTGGTAAGTGGAAGGCCCCCAGATGGTGCCTAATGGTATTTTCTCACCTGCTCCTTAGGCCATCACTTCGGGTTATTTTTACCACACGGCAAGGCTGACTCGGAGTGGCTACCGCACAGTGAAGCAGCAGCAGACGGTGTTTATCCATCCCAACTCCTCTCTCTTTGAACAGCAGCCACGCTGGTTGCTCTACCACGAGCTTGTCCTGACAACAAAGGAGTTCATGAGACAGGTGAGGGACCCGCTCGCTCAGGTGGGGGGGAGACGGGAGTTCATGAGACAAGTGAGGGACCCGCTCTCTCAGGTGGGGAGAGACCGGACAGGTGAGGGACCCGCTCGCTCAGGTGGGGAGGGACCGGAGTTCATGAGACAGGTGAGGGACCCGCTCGCTCAGGTGGGGGAGAGATGGGAGTTCATGAGACAGGTGAGGGACCCGCTCGCTCAGGTGGGGAGGGACCGGAGTTCATGAGACAGGTGAGGGACCCCCTCGCTCAGGTGGGGAGAGACAGGAGTTCATGAGACAGGTGAGGGACCCGCTTGCTCAGGTGGGGAGAGACCGGAGTTCATGAGACAGGTGAGGGACCCCCTCGCTCAGGTGGGGAGAGACGGGAGTTCATGAGACAGGTGAGGGACTCGCTCGCTCAGGTGGGGAGAGACGGGGAGACAGTATGCTGGCATCTTAAGCTCAATTCATATTTCTGGGACTGGCATTGAAACAAGGTTTATTAGTTTAAGTGTAATCAAATTTAATGTATGCTTGGGGAGTAGTCAGTGATAGTCCTTGGCACCATTACAAATAAATATAAAAAATCTTTTCTTGCAATTGTTAATGCCCTCCAAGATCTGAGAATTGTAATTCATTCAATAAATAGTTGAAGCTGTGTCTAAAGGCACAGGTCTGTAGTCCCTGCTGCTCAGGATGGGGCAGGACGACACACATTCAAGGTCTGCCTAGGTAACATGGAATGTGGGTCTGGAGCGATGGCTCGGTCATTTAGAGCACACACTGTTGTTGCAGAGGACCCAGGTTCAGTTCCCAGCATCCATAAATCAAGCAGCTCACAACTGCCCGTACTCCAGTTCCAGGGAATCCTCCGTCAGCCTTGCCTGGTCTCTGCAGGCTCTGCACTCATGCACACTCAGACACCTACACACACATATCCAAAGAAATAGAACTAGCGAGATGGTTTCGCAGTTAAGAGCACTGACTGCTCTTCTAGAGGACCTAGGTTCAATCCTCAGCACCAACCTGGTGGCTCACAACTGCCTCTAACTCCAGTTTCAGAGGATCTGACACCCTCTTCTGGCCTTCTTGGGTACCAAGTATGCAGGTAATATATAAACATGTGCAGGCAAAGCACCCATACACATAAACAATGTTTTAGGTGTGGAAGAAACTTAGAGGGAGAGCTGAGGATACCTCAGTGAGAGTCTTCTGTAGCAAGCATGAGAGCCTTGGTTCCTCTCCTGAATAAAGAAAATGTGCACTCAGTAGTGGGGCTGGAGAAGCAAGCAAAGCAGATGACCTCTGCCCCGACAGAAGGCTTCTCGGGACTCACCTGCTGTCTGGAGCGTGTCAGGGTGTGTCTGCCGTTGGCATGAAACAGCCTCAGAGAGGAAAGAAAAGCCTTCTTAACCACACAATGGAGATTCTGGCTGGAAAGTAAAGGAATCCTACTGCTCTCTGTTCCCTCGTTAGGTACTAGAGATCGAGAGCAGCTGGCTTTTGGAGGTGGCTCCTCACTACTACAAGGCCAAGGAACTGGAAGATCCCCATGCTAAGAAAATGCCCAAAAAAGTAGGCAAGACACGAGAAGAACTGGGCTAGAAGATGACAACGGATTGGACCACACAGCTTCATATTTCTTCTATACTTTATTTAATACCTACTAAATAAAATTATTTTTGGAATGAAGCGTGTGGGAACTTTGGGGCCCAGAGAAAGTGACATGAAACTGTACCTTGTTGTTTCCTTAAACTTTATTATTTACAAATTAAATTACACAGCAGCTTTACACAGCATGAGATGGGAAGAAGGCAGGAGAGTGGAGGGGAGGTGGCCGGCTCTGGACATTCCTGTCCACCTTCACCTCCTCTTGTGCGCAGCAAACTCTTCATGACGCCTCCACCCAAGTTGGGCTCAGGCCTTGGAGCACAGGTGTAAGTTGGGCTCTGGTTCTGAGAGCCCCAGGGCCACCAGAGCACCCACCAGCAGCTTCTTCACAGGCGTCGAAGGTGAGTGTGAGGGCGTCAGCTGCAGAGACAGGTTAATGAGGCTGGGGGGACACAGACGGTTCTGCCTTTCACCCCGCCCCACCCAGTCCCAACACTCACCTTGTCTAGGTGATGACGGCAAATGAGGCCACTGGAATTCAGGTAGAAGGTGGAATAGGCATCAAAGGTCCTGGAGAAGGGAGAAGCTTTTTGAGGGGGGCGAGTCATCCTGAGACTTAAGCATTTGTTAAAACGAGTTCCTAAGGGTCTCGTGTGTTCCATCACCTGAACTGCTTTACTTGAGCAGGATCTTGAATCCCAGGCTGACTTCCTACTCTAGCTTGAATACTGGGACCCATCAGTCGCTCCACTATGCCCAGCCACCTAATAATTTAAAACTTCTAATGCTGCCGGGTGCAGGTGGTGCATGTCTCTAATCCCAGCACTCGGGAGGCAGAGGCAGGGGGATCTCTGAGTTCAAGGCCAATCTGGTCTACAGAGCGAGTTCCAGGACAGGATTCAAAGTTACAGAGAAACCCTGTCTTGAAAAACAAACAAACAAAAAAACCCCAAACCCTCCTAATGCTCAGGTTGGATTCAGAGCAATTAAAAGCAATTAAATCATAATGCCCCTTTTACAGAAGACCTAGATTACTGCTCTGTGCAGCGAAGTTGGTGACCCACCATTGTTTTACTGTGTGGGTGGGCGGGCAGGTGCATGTGCCAGAGCAGAGGATGATCTGGGGAGCAGGTCCCCCTCCTCCCAGCATGTGGGTACCTGGTATTGAGCTGAGCTGCTTGTCAGACTTGGAAGCAAGCGTCTTTACTTACCCACCAAATCATCTCACTGGCCCAGAAACCATTTAAACACTGACAAACAATGGTGGAGGCTGAGCCTAATAAGTTTGGGGGATGTACTAGCCAGAAACTTAACCACGTTGTTCACCCAGGGTCGTGAAACTAAATTTAGGATGCAGTATTTTTATTCATTTGGTTTTTGAGATGGTTTCATATAGTCAACTCCTGATCCTCCAGGAAACGGGAATATTTTGTTCATTAAGAACATATCACATGTCAGGTCCAAGTAGCATAGAAGAAACTGAAATTCAGGGATTTCTTCTTTTCCTTCTGAGACAGGCTGTCTTAGAACTCACTGTGGAGACTAGGCTGGCCTCAAACTCAGAGATCTGCTTGTCTTTCCTCTGCAGTGCTGGGATGAAGGTATTTATCAACACCACCCAGCCGGGGTTTGTCTGTCTGTTTTCCCCTTCCTTCCTTCCTTCCTTCCTTCCTTCCTTCCTTCCTTCCTTCCTTCCTTCCTCCCCCCCTTTTGTTTTTTTTTGTTTGTTTTTTTGTTTTTGGTTTTTCAAGACAGGGTTTTTCTGTGGTTTTGGAGCCTGTCCTGGAACTAGCTCTTGTAGACCAGGCTGGTCTCGAACTCACAGAGATCCGCCTGCCTCTGCCTCCCAAGTGCTGTATTTGTTGTTTTTTTTTGAGACAGGGTTTCTCTGTGTTCAGTCCTAGCTGTCCTGAATGTACTTTGTAGGCCAGGCTGGCCTCAAACTCACGGAGATCCTCCTGCTTCTGCCTCCCAGGTGCTGGGATTAAAGCATGCGCCACCACTGCCCGGCTCTGACTGGGGTTTCTTAATAAACACAAAAACCTATTAATTTTATTAAAAGTAGACTGGACAATCGATATGGTTTTGAGTACAGGTACTTGCAGGCACGCCTGTACACTGAGTTCAATCCCCAGGATCTACATGGTAGAGAGAACTGATTCTCCCACTTACATGCTATGATGTGTACTGCCTCATGCACACCCGGACCTTAACTTACATGATGTGATGTTTACTACACATGCACATAAACACAAACAAATAGAAGTTTTTAATGATTTTTTTTAATATTTATTTATTTATAATGTATACAATGTTCTGTCTGTGTGTACTCCTGAAGGTCAGAAAAGGGCATTACAGATGGTTGTGAGCCACCATGTGGTTGCTGGGAATTGAACCCAGGACCTCTGGCAGAGCAACCAGTGCTCTTAACCTCTGAGCCATCTCTCCAGCCCCCCAAAAAATTATTTTTTAAAAAATTTTAAAAAATAGACAAAGTCTCTACCCCCAGGAAATTTTAAGATTTATTTATTTATTAAGTATATAATGTTCTGTCCGTATGTATGCCTGCATGCCAGAAGAGGGCACCAGACCTCATTTCAGATGGTTCTAAGCTATCATGTAGTTTCTGGGAATTGAACTCAGGACCTCTGGAAGTGCTCTTAACCACTGACCCCTCTCTCCAGCCCCTCCAGTTCCCCTCAGGAACTCTATAGTCAAATCAGAATAACTCAAGCACTGTTGGGAAACAAGACTGTAGTGGCATTTCATAAATAAAGCTTGCCTGAAGATCAGTGAGTAAAACAGCCCCACTGGTCAGCCTTACAGTGGTGACACACACCTTTAATCCTAGCCCTAGAGAGAATTATAAAACGAGAGGAGACAGCTCTCAGACATTCTTATTCTAAGATTCCTGAAGGTAGGATGGCCACTTTGGACTGAGGTCGAGATAGGAGCCAGTGGCTGGCTGTTCTGCTTTTCAGACCTTCAGGTTGAACCCCAATTTCTCTGAATTTTTATTAATTGTGCATCACAAGATGACCAACTCCCAAACGAGGACCATTAGGGAAGTCACCGCAGCTCGGGCCCCTCTTACCGGTAGAGATCCTCTTTATCACGCCTGTAGAAACGCAGGAAGAGCATGTGTATGGGCAGACCTACGAGCCTCCAGCGGGCTTGCAGGGTCCAGTTCTCAGGGTGGCGGGTCAGCTGTAGAATCTCCAACCGAAACTGTGCAAAATAGTTCCAAGCCAGGAAGCGGCAAAAGGTCAGGGACATAATGTACCATGTCCGGCCCCTGTGAAAATCAAAGGCACAGGGGCATCAGGACTATAGAACTAGAAAGCCAAACTGGCTTCTGTCCGAGGAGTGGGGAAAGAGTCTCAAGAAGGAGCCTGGAACCTTCTCTGAGACAGAGCTCGAGTGTCGAGCACTGGGTCCTCTTCTCCCTCCCTCACCCCGACTCTCACTTGGTACGGATGTTCAGGATCTCATTGGTGAACTCCACATCCATTGAATAGAGAGTGTAGTCATGGGAGCGAAGAAAGAGAGTAGGAAGCTAGGCGGAAGAAGACGGAGTCAGCCCAGTCTGGCCTTGAACCTGGAATCTTCTCCCTGTCACCCTGGTTTGGCTCATTTCTCGGTTATCTATTTTTAGGGTCTAACTTCCACTCCCACCTACGACCGAAAGGTCATCTCCAGTTTAGCTGTCCTTCATTCCGACCGAGGGACACCCGTTTCCCCAGGAAGCTACTTCACGGCACAGTTCTACGCCTGCCCCGTGCTGCCATGATGTCAGTTGGCTAACTTGCCTCCATATTCTTTCCCACCCCCGATGGACTGCTTACCTCGTGTCTCAGTTTCTCATGCATGACAGCCAGGTGCTCCTCCATACTCTGATCTCTTGATGGGGTGTCAGGGGAAGGATGGGAGGCTCCAGGGGCTTGGAAAGGTATCAAAGCCCCAGGATAGGGGCAAGGGGGTCCCTCAAAAAAAAGGCTCCTAAGCCCATCCAGACAACCATTGTGCAATTCAGGTCCTGGTCCCTCCTCCTTCTTTCCCAGAGGAAGAACCACCCACAACGAGTTGAGAGCCTGAACCTGAGAGAGAGGTGGTGGGAGAGCCTGAGGAAGAGGGTGGGTGGGAGGATGTGGGGGCGTGAGTGACCAGAGAAGAGGAAGAGAGGGAGAAGCGGGTGGAGTGGAGTGGGGCCAGATGGGTGGGAATGGTAGAGTCCGAGGAGAAAGCTGGTCCTAGAATAAGAACAGAAATTAAAAAAAAAAAAATCAGATGTCTAAGCTAGTCATGGTGGTATTAGGGAGGCAGAGGCAGGACT
The DNA here is from genome assembly GCF_014885135.2 of Alexandromys fortis. Taxonomy (NCBI): domain Eukaryota; kingdom Metazoa; phylum Chordata; class Mammalia; order Rodentia; family Cricetidae; genus Alexandromys; species Alexandromys fortis. The sequence continues at coordinate 209,523 of NW_026068261.1, read as the reverse complement.
GCCCATGAGTCCCCAGCCAGTAAGACCTAGTTTCAAAAACCAAACAAATTAAATAATGCTTCACTGAAGCTGGGCTGCTGACGAGCCGCATGTCCTACCTGCTCCTCTGGCAGAAGAGGGAAGTACTAGAGGAAAGAGGATGGCCTCATCACTATCTCCAGTGCACACACAAGGAAAGGGAGTCATGACAATAGGACCAGGGCCACCTCCCCAACTTTAGAAAAAGCACCTTTACATTTCCAATCCCCCCCACCTGAAGGAGCCAGTTTTGCATCTCTGACTCCACGAATTAATAAGAATATGTTTTATGAACGAATGAAGAACCAGTTTATTGTAGCATGGATGAAATGATGTGACCCACACACATCTGTGTTCCTGACTCTGAAACTGTGCTGGGCAAAGAACACGCAGGTGAAAGGTACGAATGTTGGTTCCGACTCTACTGGAACCTCCATGACTCTCTCCCTGCGCCTCGGTGACAGTGTGAGGACTATACAGGATAAGGGAACTATTATCATTTTGGCTCCTCGGAATGACATAATTCTGGCCGACCGCTGAGGCGTGAACTCCTACGGTCGCTAACTGTTACTACAAGGATGGCAGGTCACCCTAGGTCACGACTGATTCCAGGTCCCTTGGCTCCCGGGGAACCCCAGGGGCAGGGGTACCCCGGTGCCCGGCCTTGCCCTCCAGGGGCCTTCCCTGCCGGGGGCGTGGCACTCGGGAGCCCGGACGGGTCCGCGGGGCCAGCCTAGCAACCGAGGACCGCTCTGCAGGTGCAGAGCAGGCCCGCAGTTCCGGTCTCTCCGCCCTGCCCTTCAAATCACCTCCAGGCACAGGTAACGGCGGGAGGCTGGCGCGCGGCGCTGCACCTCACCGGGGACGCCGGTCCCCGGACCCCGTTGATCTCCGCCAAGCCCGCGCCCCCTAACGCGTGCGGCGGCGGCCTGGGAAGGGGCTGCGGGGGCCATTGCGCCTGCGCGGCGCCCCGCCCCGCCCCGCCCCTCGCCGGCTCCGCGGAGGGTCTTCCTCCCGCCCCTCGGCCGCCTCCGCCTCACCTGGGGTCGAGCCTGGTAGGCGCGGAGGCAGGGCCCGAGGCGCCGGGCGGCCCCCCGACTCGGGCGGTACATGGTGTTCCGGGGGTGAGCGGGCGCCTCCCCGCGTCCCGTCTCGTCACTGGGCAGCGCGCCCCGGGGCCGGCTCCGTGAAGGGAAAGCAGGGAGGGGGGCCGGGGCCGAGGGAGGGAAACGGAGACGCCGTGCGCCTGCGCAGTGTGGGCCCGCAGCCGCCGAGGGACCGCTGCTGCGCGGGTTGCGCGCCTGCGCTCGGCGGACCGAGATGCTCCAAGAGCGCCTGCGCAGCCTCTGCCGGGCCTGGCGAAGTCTGCGCGAAGGTAGAGCTGAATGTGGTGTAATGTGTGAGCTGAAGCTACGACAAGTCACTTGTTTCAGTGGCCATCGAGATAAAAAATAAATACTTTTATTGCTCTGGTTAAAAATAAGATACAAACGATCTGAAGCTGACAGGCCTGTTGAATGAATGAATGAATGCATCCATTGTGAGGGCCGAGCTTTAGCTGTGTCCTGTAGTGAAGGAGAAATAATACGGACTTGGAGAGAGTGCCAGGGGGCTGTGGTCACCAAGGCCTGGTGCTGCGGCGTTCCTGAAGGTTTCGAATGAACCTGGCGTTGATTATGTCCCCACCCGCCGTCCACGACTGAGCTGGTGGAGCCCGGACCCTCGGAGCAACTCTGTGCGCAGTAGCTTCCTCCCCAGACCCATCCTGTAACAAGACCTGATCCTCACTGAGCGACCTGGACCTGGTGGGCGGGGAGAGGAGAGCAGGTTAGAGTTGCTAACGGGAGCTACTGTTCTGTTCTTCAAGGTCGCAGAGAAGACGTGTTGGGTTGTCAGGTCAGACTGGGACAATTAACAGGTCCAAACTTGAGACCATGGCGGAGGGAAGCACCAAAGCTCAGCCCATGAGGAAGAAGACCTAGTGCGGTGTTAGGTAGAAAGATGCGTGGGAACCGGCACCCGGTTCACAGACTTAGAGGAAGCGAGTGAGAGTATCGTTAGGCGGTGTCAGAGGTGCTGGCAGCTGTTAGGGGGACGTGTGGACCTCACCTATCCTCTGCTTCCTCTTCCCCCTGCTTCCGTTCTTGGCTGCCTGTGGAAATACCAGGCATCTGGGGAGACTGGAGTAGTGTGTGTGTGGGCCACATGATTGGAGAATAAGAAGGAGTGCCCACTTACCTGTACCCAGGGATGAGGTATGGCTTTCCCCATGGCGGCTGTAGTGGCAGCTCTGGGCTACCAGCCCCTGGGGAGTCCCCCTGTAGAAGAAATGGTAGATGATGGGGAAGAGGCTCAGGAGGAAAGGTGGCATGGAGGGGTTGGAGAGAGGAGGAGCAGCATGGGAACAGAACGACGGGCAGCTGTCACCCAGAGGGATCCTATCTAAGCTTTTCCCAGCAAAGGTAGGGGAGGGCTCATTTTATACCTCACGATTTTCTGACACATCCCTGCTGTCTTGCTTTATTCCAATTGGGGTGATGTGGTATGTGATGTGATCCAGTTATGTCATCAAAACACTCATGCATGCAAGAGAAGAGCTTGTTGGACCATGTGACCTGATGTTTGGAAAACATGGTTGCCCTTAGATATAAGAAATCTCAGACCAGGCTGGAGAGATGGCTCAGAGGTTAAGAGCACTGGCTGCTCTTCCAGAGGTCCTGAGTTCAATTCCCAGCAACCACATGGTGGCTCATAACCATCTGTACTGAGATCTGGCACCCTCCTCTGGCATGTGGGCATACATTGAGGCAGAATGTTGTATATATAATAAGGCAGAATTTAGGAGGAAAAGGCTGTCTTTTCACGGGGGTGACATACTCTGTTGGACTATTATTATTATATTACTATTACTGAGACAGGGTCTCACTGTACAGCCTTGGCTGGACTGGAACCTGCTACGTGGACCAGGCTCCCTCCAAACTCTTATCAAGATCTGTTCGCCAAGAGCTGGGCTTAAAGGCATGTGCCACCATGCCCGGTGCCCTGTGGGGATGGATTGGGGCAGACATGAGGAGGGCTGGCCAGGGGAAGGAGGTAGAAGTCGTGGGCGGGGAGAGGACCTAAGGTTCCCAAGTGGATAGCGAGGTCTTACATACTTATTGCAACTCTAGGATAGAACCAGCAATAAAGACCGGGCAGGGCAGACTGAGAAGGGGGTGGGTGGGTGGGTGGAGCGGCCCTGAGCTCGGCTGCAGATCTCAGATCTGAAGATGAGGAAGAGAGGTAGGGGCCCCAGGAAAGTAGGTGAGGCACAAATGAAACTTAACCGCTTCTCACTGAAAATGTCAATTTAGAAAACAGAAGAATCCACACTTTATTGAGACAACACTGAGAGGGAGAAGAGCCAAGTGGGGAGAGGGAGGTCCTGCTCCCAAGGACTTGAGGGAACACGCGGGGCACCTGATCTACCAGGCAGTCAGAGGGCGGGGGAGGGAGGGCAGCAGAAGGGTGATCCCCAGGTCATCTCAAGACAGTCTCCCGGGTCTATTTAGAGGGAGGCAGGGAGGTTAGAGGGGAATCCAGGATCTAATGGATCAGGCTTATCTTCAAAGACACAGCTAAGTGGTCCTGGAGTTTGCTGGGATCTACTGCCAAGAGAGGCTCAGGTTATCTGAAGTAAGTGGTGTTGTCTGTGGGTCTCTACACCTGAGACATCTACACAACACTCGGAAAGTAAGAGTTTGGCAATGTTGGGAGGACCCTGCTGGGAAGCCAAGGGGTCCTTGTCCGGGCAGCCTGTCAGCTTGGAGGCTGCCGTCAGCAGACTAACGGACAGGTCTGTTTGGCAGCAGGGTTAGAGCTGCCAGTGGGCACTGTGGAGGGAGTATCCACTGACAGGACACTCCTTCAGGGTTTTCCTGGCAGGGGAGGCCCTTCTTCCTTCCCTGATGGTCTGGAGTCTGACCGTAAGCAGACTGTGCTTCTCTAGGGAGTCGGTAGGAGCAGAGTGGGCTGCCTGTGGGAGAGCATAATGCCGGGGTAGGTGGGGGGTGTCTTCTGCGGTAAGAAAAGCTACAAAGTGTTTGGCTGTTTAGAACCCTGGCAACCCAGCTGTTCAGGGAAGGGGAAGAAAAGAATCCTGATGGAAGAGTGGGTTGCAGGGTTTGGGAAGGGGGAGGGAAAGGGGCAGCTGTCAGTATCGGCTCTCATCAGAGCGGGGAAGGGAGCTGTGGAGGGATGTTATGGATAGGAGGAGGGGAGAGGGAAGGCAGGGAGAGAGAAAAACAGAGATGTCAGAGGCGAAGGAGAAGCTAAGAGGAGACATAAAGGACACACCCACTCCCTGCCTGGAACCCAGTGGTTCCCAATCTGTGAGACACATGCAAATGTCAAGCCAAGATTCCCCCAGTTTGAAAGGCTCAAGGCCCCCACCCGATGGATCCTGTCTTCCTGTTCTTTTGATGACCCTCGGAATACCACTCTGGTCCCTGCTCTATATAAAGCCCGGCAGACCCGTGTCACAGAAACTTGTGTTTCTGGTAAAGATTGCACTGTTTGACATTCCTGGGGGTTCCTCTTATCCTTCACCGTGGCTCCCAAACTTGCAGGCCCTCTTACCTGGTGCGTCTGCGCTGAGCTGGGCTGCCCCCAGGGTCAGAGGCCAGCAGAAGGCGGGCAGTAGGGTGTGGGGGGCAGAGACGCAGGGAGCGCAGCAGCTCCTGCTCTGGCACAAAGGGTCGGAGGGGACCCCGATCCGGCGAGTTTCCCAGGCTGCTAGAGCGTGGAGGTGGGTGAGCTGGCGGTGTGGCCCGGCGAGGGGCCCTGTTCAGGGGCCAAGGAGGCTCCACAGCCACCTTTAGGACTGGGGAGCAGGTAAGAGAGAGAAGAAAGGGGAGAGTCACAATAATAAAGGTCAGGCAGGAGCGGCAGCCGTGGCCTTTAGTTTATTACTGTCTCGGGCTACCTTCCCTTCGCCACTCCCAGCTCCTCCCCTGGCCTCCCCGCCGCCCACCCTCCTCCCCACCCTCCTCCCTACCCCCTTACATTCTCTGTCACTGGAGGAGTATGGCTTAATGTCTCCCTCTGCCCTTTTGGGTGGCAGCTTCCGCGCTGGAGCTGGTGGTAGGGATACAAGGAAGTTTTAGGAGATGCACGTTCCACACCTCCTCCCTGCCGCTTCCCCAAGATCCCAAACTTCCGCTCCCCGACACCACAGCTCCTGGGAAAGCCAGAACAGAAGCCGTGCTGTGGCAAAGCCAGCACACCAGAGGGAGTCGGGGAGGAATGCTGGAGCACTTTCGGGGGAGCCAGAAGGAGCAGGCCAAACACGGAGTTTCAGGAGAAAGATCCAGGGGAGGCTGGGGCCTGGGAAACACAGGAGAGGGTGGCTGAGGGGAGGTGAGCTCTTACTGTCCGTGGGTGTTGTCAGGCCCCCCTGGGGTTCTGGGGCAGTGGAATAGTCCCAGCTGGGCCAGTGAGGACCCTGGGTCCCTCTAGATGAGATGGACAAAGCCCTTGGTTAATTGGGAATTGTTCTGGGGAGGCGGGGAGAGGAGGTGCAGAACCTCTCCTTTCTGTACATAAAAGATATGGAGACTGAGGTTTATTAGGTTTTAAAATGGTAATAAAAGAATGTGGCGGCCCTGCCTTTAGTACCTGCGCTGGAAAGGCAGAGGCAGGCCTGACAGGTGAGTTCCAAAGTGAGGCCCTGGCTCAGAGAACACACCTGTAATCCCAGCACTCAGGAGGAAGAGGCAGGTGGATCTCTGTGAGTTCTAGGCCACCCTGGTCTACATAGTGAGTTCCAGGACAGTCAGAACTATACAGAGAGATCCTATCTCAACCCCTTTCTCCCCAAAAAGAAGAGGAAAAAATGTGGGCATCTACAAAATGGCTCCAGCAAGCGGGAAATACTATATGGCAAGGGTGGGTTACCTCCCTTTCTTAGGTTCTGCATTACAAACAAGGATGGAGACCCCAAGCAGCTCTCTGTGGGTCTGCATCCATCCCAGATGGAAGCTCAACCTTACTGCCTGCTGGACAGTAGCCTCAGAAACCACGGCGGGTCATGGACATGATGGGCCTCTGGGAGCCTGGGCTAACTAACACTAACAAGGAGCAATGAGCTGTTCTTTGGGCCACGGTTACTAGGCCAAAGGGAAGGTACTAGCCACAAGGCTATCCCAGGAAGGAGGCCATTCTGCCTGGGCCAAGCAGCACCACACCACTGAGGATGTACTGCAGAGGGAACAGGGGAGGCAGGATGCAGCCTGTGAGTTTCATGCCAAACAGGCTCGATTTTTATTTATTTATTTAGAGACAGGTTTCTCTGTGTATCCCTGGCTGTCCTGGAACTTTGTAGACCAGACTGGCCTTGAACTCACAGATATTCACCTGCCTCTGCCTCCCAAGTGCTGGGATAAAAGGCGTGCGCCACCTGAATGTTATAAATTTTGAGCTTTCTCTTCTGTTTGTTTGGGTTTTTTTTCTTTTTTTCTTTTTTTTGTTTTTTGAGACAGGGTTTCTCTGTGGCTTTGGAGCCTGTCCTGGCACTAGCTCTGTAGACCAGGCTGGTCTCGAACTCACAGAGATCCGCGTTCATATCACGACACCATGGGACAGAAATCAAAGGACTGTTGGGCTCACTCGCCTGTCCCTCCCTGAAACATTTACAAAGTAATTTGATTTAGGCCTGTTTTGAGGGAGCTGACCTAGAAAAGAGGCTATGCTGGCATCAGTGGTCAGCCAAGGTCTGAAGGGGCTTGCTTCCTGAGAACCCTTGCCAAGAACGGGGCTGGAGTGCGCCTCGCCGGGAACGGGGCTGGTGTGCACCGGACCAAGGACGGGGCTGGGGTGCACCTCGCCGAGGACAGGGCTGGGGTGCGCCTCGCCGAGGACGGGGCTGGGGTGCACCTCGCCGCGAACGGGGCTGGGGTGCACCGGACCAAGGACGGGGCTGGGGTGCACTGCACCGAGGATGGGGCTGGGGTGCACCAGACCGAGGACGGGGCTGGGGTGCACCTCGCTGAGATCAGTGTAGTTAGTGCATGTGCTTCAGCATTAGCAGGACCTGAGTTCCTTCCAGTTATAAAATGCACGAGCTTCCAGCAGGGCTCAGGCAAATAGAGGGGACTGCTGGGTACGCGGGTGGCTTTAGGGTATTCTGAATTGCAGCAGATAGCACCGCGCACGCAGGAACCTCTTGAAAAACGAGACCTCACTGCCCTTTAATTCCACCCAGTCCACGCAGGCTTTACCAGCGGGCGTGGCATCGACCTCAGCAGCACGAGAGTGTCGAGTTGCCCTCAGAGAGGCAGTGGGGGGCCCTGTGAGGAAGGAAGAGGGGGGTGGCCCTCAGTGGGGGGCCAGTGGGACCAAGAGCCCACCTCTTTCCTTTCCCTCTCCCCAACTTGTAGACGAACACAAGGTAAGGAGACTTACGATGCTGGTGGGCAAAGAAGCCTTCAAAGATCACGAAGTTGTTCACCTGGAAGATGAAGCAAACAAAGCCTCAGAACACAGTGGGTCAGGACGGCCACAGGGGTGCATGCTTGCCCACCATGGGGCCCTGGCGTCAAGCCTCAGTCCACATACACTGGGTACTGTGGCACATGCCTGCTATGCTAGCCCTTGGAAAAGAAAGTAGGAAGGCGAGTTCAAGGTTAGCCTCAGCTACACAGAGAGCTGGAGGCCAGCCTGAGCTACATGAGACACTGCCCCAGGAAACAAAAACAAAGGGCTGGAGAGATGGGTCAGCAGTTAAGGGCACTTGCTGCCCTTGCAGAAGACTGGTTTATTTCCTAGCATCCACCATGGCAGCTCACAACCATCTCTAACTCCAGTCCTAGCCCTTCCAATGCTATTTCTGACCTCCTCCGTGTTTACCAGGCACACCTGTATTGCACATATATTCATGCAGGCAAGATATTCGTACACATAATAAAATAAATCTAGCCAGGCAGTGGCATCACATGGCTTTAATGCCAGCACTTGGGAGGCAGAGGCAGGCAGATCTCTTGGGTTTGAGGCCAGCCTGGTCTACAGAGTAAGTTCCAGGACAGCCAGGACTACAGAGAGAAACCCTGTGTCAAAAAAACAAATGAACAGGGGCTGGAGAGATGGCTCAGAGGTTAGGAGAACTGACTTTTCTTCCAGAGGTCCTGAGTTCAATTCCTAGCACCCACATGGTGGCTTACAACCATCTTTAATGAGATCTGGTGCCCTCTTCTGGCCAGCAAGCATACAGTCAGACAGAATACTGTATACATAATAAATAAATAAATAAATCTTAAAAAAAACCCAAATGAACAAAAACATACCTATTTTAAATATTTTTTAAAGAGAAAAACAGCTGGGCATGGTGGTGCCCAGCACTCGGAAGGCGGAGGCAGGTGGATCTCTGTGAGTTCGAGGCCAGCCAGGTCTACAGAACGAGTTCCAGGACAGGCAGGGCTGTTACACAGGGAAACCTTGTCTCAAAAATCCAAACACGCTGGGTAGTGGTGGTGCATGCCTTTAATCCCAGTACTCAGTAGGTAGAGGCAGGCAGATCTCTGTGATTTCAAGGCTAGCCTTGTGTACATAGCAAGTTCTAGGACAGCTGGGGCTGTTACACAGAGAAAACTTGTCTCAAAAAAGCAAAACAGGCTGGGCGGTGGTGTCTCACACCTTTAATCCCAGCACTTGGGAAGCAGAGGCAGGCAGATCTCATTGAGTTTGAGGTCAGCCTTATCTACAGAGTGAGTTCCAGGACTGGCTCCATCGCTACTCAGAAACCCTGTAGAAGAAAGAAGAAGAAAGAGGAGGAGGAGGAGGAGGAGGAGGAGGAGGAGGAGGAGGAGGAGGAGGAGGAGGAGGAGGAGGAGAAGAAGAAGAAGAAGAAGAAGAAGAAGAAGAAGAAGAAGAAGAAGAAGAAGAAGAAGAAGAAGCAGCAGCAGCAGCAGCAGCAGCAGCAGCAGCAGCAGCAGCAGTGGCACAGGACAGTTGTCAATCAACAGAATAGAATCAAAGGTGCAGGAATAAACTTACGTGTCCATGGTCATGTGATTTTCAACAAAGATGCCAAGATCACTCATTCAACAGGGAATAAACAAAAGTTTCTTTAACAAATGGTTCTTGGAAAAACGAAAATCCCCAAGAATCATGATCATAGCACAGACACAGAGTAAATGAAGGGGCAGCGGAGACACTGGTCTGCTGGGCCCTTCCATTCCCAGCATCCACATGGCGGCTCACAACCATCTGTGTTCCAGGGGATGCAATGCCCTATTCCCACCTCTGCAGACACTGCATGCACATAGCACACATACATACATGCAGGTACTCATACCTACATATAAATCTTAGCCAGAGCTTACAGGATAGAGGACATCCGTTGATATACAAGCTAGCCGCTCCACTTGCTTGTGGAAACAGCATATGTATAGCTCTGGCCTGTTCTGGAACTTGCTCTGTAGACCAGGCTGGCCTCGAACTCACAGAGATCTGTCTGCCTCTGCCACCCGAGTGCTGAGACTAAAGGCGTGCGTCACCACCGCCTGTCTTTGATTTTGCTTTTCACTCAGTAGAAACCAAAGCCTTTACAGTGACCCATGTGGCCCCAAGTGTGCTCCCTTCCTTTTGCCTCGGCTCTCATCATCTGCATTCCTTTTATAGCACTGACCTGGGCATATTCTCACTGCACAGCCGTACCGCACTGACCTGGGCATATTCTCACTGCACAGCCGTACCGCACTGACCTGGGCATATTCTCACTGCACAGCCTTACCGCACTGACCTGGGCATATTCCCACTGTACAGCCGTACTGCACTGACCTGGGCATATTCTCACTGACCTGGGCATATTCCCACTGCACAGCCGTACCGCACTGACATGGGCATATCCCCACTGCACAGCCGTACCGCACCGACCTGGGCATATCCCCACTGTACAGCCGCACCGCACCGACCTGGGCACATTCTCACTGCACAGCCGTACCGCACTGACCTGGGCATATTCCCACTGCACACCGACCTGGGCATATTCTCACTAACCTGGGCATATTCTCACTGTGCAGCCTTAGTACTGGCCACTACCTCTCTGGGACACTGGGCCTCACACACTTTCTTCACTCTGTTGCACGAATGAAGGAGCTTCTCAGTGACAGTGTCCTCCCGTATCTCACTCACCCGCACTAACAGTGATGTCTTTCTCACAGCACTCACCCTTACCTACAGTAAAGACTTTCAAGGAAGTCCTGGACCTCACTCTGTAGACCAGGCTGGCCCTGAACTCACAGATCCACCTGCCCCTGCCTCCCGAGTGCTGGGTTAGGCAGGCACCACCTTACCTGGCCCTAGAATACACTATGTTTGTCTGGCTCCACATTTAGGAAGCAGGTTCTTCTGATGGTTAAGGACTCCTGGTGCCCACAGCAGTGAGCTCGTTAGTCACCTGTCTCTAACTTAGTCACTCCCGTGATAAACAAGCTCAGCTCCCCGCGGAGCTGGGATGTCTGTTTTCTGTGTTGTCCATAAATACTGACTAAATGAGAACACAAGCTGCTTCAGTCTGGGGATGAAAATGAAGTGAACAACATGTCCAGGTGTGGTGGAGAACCCAGCCTGATTTACCTAGGTAGCTCCAGGACTGTCAGAGCTACACAGAGAGACCCTGTTTCAAAAAAGCAACAACAGGAAGGGAGGAAGGGAGGGAGCCTGATCAAGGATAACAGGCCATGAGGTGGCTCAGAGAGTAAGAACCCTGACTGCTCTTGCAAAGGACCCAGTTTAGGTTCTCAGCACGCTGGCCTCAATGGTTTCCACTCACCACACACATATTCTCATGCAGGCACACTCAAATACACACAGATATAAATAAAGAATGGATAATCTTAAAAAAGAATAAAAATAACCAGTGAATACATATAAATGTGGGTAAGTGCTATTGGCAGGATGAATTCCCACAAGTGTGGTGATCCAGCAGTTAGGAGTTTGGAGCAGGAGAATTACTGTGAGCGTGAGGCCATCCCGGGCCACACTGGGAGTTTCAGGTCAGCTGAGTTCCCTGAGGCAGAGGTAGGCGAATCCCTGAGCTCCAGCCAACCGGCACTACACTACATAATGAGCCACTCGCAAACACGAGCCTGTCGAAACAACAACCAGCTGTGCGTGTGGCACACCTGTAATCCCGCACTCTGAGCTGACACGGGCGGATCTCTGTGAATTTGAAGTCAGCCTGTTCTACTAGTGAGTTCTAGGACAGTCAGAGCTATATAGAGAGATCCCCCATCTCAAACAAACAAAAAACAGGAAAAGAAAAAAGACAAGAAGACAGGATGGGGCTGGAGTGGCTCAGCCATCAAGAACACTGCCTGCTGTTCCAGAGGTCTTGAGTTCAATTCCCAGCAACCACATAGTGGCTCACAACCATTATGTAGTAACATCTGGTGCCCTCTTCTGGCCTGCAGAACACTGTATACATAATGAATAAATAAATCTTTTAAAAAAATTCTTTAAATAAAAAAAGACAGGATGAATGTTTCCAGAACATGTGGCAGCGTGAGAAGAAAAGATTTAATTGTAAAAATAAATCACACTGGGCTGTGTGACATAATCCTAACTCTCGGGAGGCTGAGGCAGGAGGATCACCAGTTTGAGGTGGGCAGGCTGAAGGAGGGGTTATGCAGCAAGTCTCTTTCAGAAATAAAACAGCTGGGTATCAAGGTGTACCCGTTATCCCATAACTCAGGAGGTGGAGACAGAGAGTCACCCCGAGTTCAAGGCCAGCCTTAGCTACACAGTGAGATCCTGTTCCAAAAATCTGTGGCACCCTGGACACAAGTACACATAAACAACACTAAAGGGCTTCAGCAGATCGTGTGTGTGTGTGTGTGTGTGTGTGTGTGTGTATGTGTGTGTGTGTGTACATGTACACGTAACAACAATAAAGAGGAGATAATGTGGGAACATGGGAGAAGTTGAAGGGGTAGCAGTGCTATAGATACAAGAGTCTACGTATGAAGTTCTCAAAAAAATTAGCTGAGGTGGTGGCACACCCCTTTAATCCCAGCACTCTGGAGATAGAAGTAGGCGGATCTCTGTGTGTTCCAGGCCAGCCTGGTGTACAAGGTGAGTTCCAGGACAGCCAGAGTGACCCAGTGCAAACTTACTTGGAAAAGTAAAAGTCAGCGGCTGGAGAGCTGGCTCAGCCGTTTTCGGTGCTTGTTGCTCTTGCAGAGGACTAAGGTTTAGTCCTCAGCACATGGTGGCTCACAGCCATCTGTAACTCCAGTTCCAATGGTTCTGACCTCTCCCGACCTCTGTGTGCACAGGTATGGACATGATGCACACATACACACGCGGGTAGAACATTCACACACACACAATGACGTAAGCCTAACAGAACAACCCAAGGTAGGACTGGCCAGATGCCTCAAGTTCAGGTCTCAGGACCCATGTGGCAGAAGGTGCAAATTGGTTCTCATACGTCTTTCATCTCTACACATGAACAGGATTGCACGGTAAGAAAATAAAATGGAGCCTGGAGGTGGTGGCACACACCTTTAATCCCAGCACTCGGGAGGCAGAGGCAGCGGATCTCTGTGAGTTCGAGGCCAGCCTTGTGTACATAGGGAGTTTCAGGGCAGGCTCCAAAGCTACAGAGAAAGCCTGTCTCAAGAAGAAAAAGAAAGAGAGAGAGAGAGAGAGAGAGAGAGAGAGAGAGAGAGAGAGAGAGAGACAGGAAGGAAGGAAGGAAGGAAGGAAGGAAGGAAGGAAGGAAGGAAGGAAATGTAGATTCCCTAAAAAAGGGGAGCAGAGGGCTGGAGAGATGGCTCAGAGGTTAAGAGCACTGACTGCTCTTCCAGAGGTCCTGAGTTCAATTCCCAGCAACCACATGGTGGCTCACAGCCATCTATAATGAGATCTGGTGCCCTCTTCTGGCATGCAAGCATACACGGAAGGAATGTTGTATACATAATAAATAAATCTTTAAAAAAAAAAAACTAAAAAGGGGAGCAGAGTTGCAGCTCATGCAGCTCAGCGGCAGAGCACAAGTATAGCCCGCCCAAGGTCCTAGCTTTGCTCCCAGCGAGATGAGGTGCTGCCTCTGTGTGGAGCCTCTAACCTGTGGGACTGTGGTCTCCAGGTTGTAGTGCTTGTTCAGGAACTTGAGCAGCTTTGGTGACGGTCGATCGATGGCCAGCTGGTGTGGTTCAACTCGCTCTTTCTGCAGGAAACCGGAGACTTGGGGGCAGGGGGGTTGAGGGGGAAGCATGCTAGCGGGGAATTGGGAGCCTGGCAAGGGAACACGAGGGAAATGGGCCCCTGTGGGGCAGGCTGCAGGGCCTAGCTGGTACCTGTAACATGTACTGAAAGAGCTCTCGCCCGTGACCGTGCCGTTGCACTGACTCGTGGATGTAAAAGTCCAGAATGCAAAGTGGTTCCACCTCGTTGTGCGCTTCACGGTCATCCTATGGCGCCGAGAACAACGCGTCTTCTTAGGAGCCAGGCCTCTTTGTTACTCACCCCACCCCATCCTCCTCCACCAAAGCTTACTAATGTCCAGTTTGCAGCAACACTCACCAGTACAAAGAGTTTCTTGTATCCAACTTTGAGGAAACCAATGATGGCTCCTTTCCCTGCCCTGTGGGACGGGGAGAAGAATGAACGGGCAGTAGCAAACTGTCTGGGACAGATAGTAAAGAAAGGAGGACAGCGAGGGATAAGGGATTGATTCAGGTGGACGAACACTAGAACTCACGGTCGGGCCGAAATATCCTTCAGTATATAGACAACATGGCGGTTACTCTGCATCCTGGAAGCGCTGGTGATGGGTGCAGGGAGATGCTGGGCCTGCAGACATGAAGACACACTCTCTACCGGCCCCTTATCTGCCACCCAGTTTCCCTTTACTCCTGGAGGTGCCCCGTACCTTGGCAGAGGCCTTGCCCAGTTCGTCTATAATAGTCATGATTTGCTGCTGCAGATCCACACTAGAGAGAGAGGGGGCCGGTCAGCTATGCGCCTGGGTCACAGGGCCTGAGGAGTCACTCCTGGCAGCCTCCCTGGGCTCTCTGCCTTTGCCTGAACTCGACCTCCCCTCCCACCTCCCCTCCAGGCAGATCCCAAACTGTCAAGATTATTGTGGGGCAGCGGGAAAGGTGGGTCGCCCATAGCCTCAAGGTGAGGCCACATAGGGCCAAGGGGTGAAAGGCTAAGGATGCTGGCCGATTAATCCAGCAAGGTTCAGGGTCAAAGGTCACCAAAAACCAAGCTGTGAATACAGAAAGAATGGCCAGCAGTCAGTGAGAAGGGGGCGTGGTGCCTTGACCAGGTTTGGAAAGGAACCGGGACAGAAGGGCCACGGGGCGGGTTTGAAATGTCACCGGGCCGGCGTTGTGGTTCCGGGTCGGCGGGCCGGAGGCCGCAGGTGCTGGTCCAGCACGGTGATCCGCTCCGGGAACAGCGCATCCACATCGAACGGGAACTCCATGGCCCATTGTGCGGGACCGGACACGCCCCACACAACGTCACTTCCGCTACCTGGAGCGCACACCCTGCCTTTATTTCCAGGACCCGCCTCCAAGGATCGTCCCGCCCCCACAGCGGGGTCCAGCAGCCTAGAAGACCCCGTTTGTCCTGCCAAACTGGTGGTCTCCGAGCAACAGGACTCCTCTCGTCGATCTGTGCCCCTGTAGAAGCCAGGGCAACCAAGCAGATTTCACCGGGACTGGACCTCGGAGAACAGCTAAGGGGACCCACAAGGCAGGATGGTCTTCAAGCACCCTTTCCTTGCTGGAGTTGCAGGCAGGGTGAGTTTGGCCGAACACACTCCCACCGCACTGCAGCCAGCACCCCAACTCGTACACTTCACCACCATGCTCTGAAAAGTCAGCCCAACGGAAGCCAGGGACAGAAGAGACAGCTTTATTGTAGAAACGCTGGGCCAGCAGGTTTAAAATAGGGACAGACTTTCAAGTGCACACCAGTCCAGACAGACTCCCCTGTTCATATCCGAACCCCTCTCCAGTTTCTCACGTGTTTGTCCTCTGCAGCAGTCACTTCCTTAGGGTCTCAGACACATGCCATCACAGAACCCAGACACTATCCCTCCCGGCCCACAAGCCCTAAGCACTCTGGGAGCCCGTCTGCTCTGCGGAGGTTTCTGCTGTGGGTGCAGCGGGCACCTGTGGCATCGACTCAGGTGGGGGGCCACTTTCTTCTAGGAGATTTCCTTGATAGAGCCGGCGAAGGCGGGACAGTTCTCTCTCTGGGGGCTGTTGCCAGCTGTACCACGGGTACCAAGGCTCGCCGGACAACAATGTGGGGGCTGGCGGAGTAACACTGACAGCTCCATGAACAGTTCGGAAGTCACCATCTCGGGGCTCAACCTGGGGAATGTAGTAACTGAGGAGACCTAAGGAATTAAAGGAAATAAGGGAGGATGAAGAAGGGGAATTCAGATCCTGGGACAAGAGAAAGGCACCAGGATGGAGGGACCAACTAAAAGTACCAGGCACATTTCAGGCCAACCACTGCACAACCAGTGGAGAAGGAGACAATAGCGCTGCCCGGGCCCCTGCAAAGCTACGTTCAGTCTCTGTACACGCTGCTGAAGGGTACTGCTCATTCATCTGTGCAAAGATGTTGTGTGTCAGCCAGGTCAGAAGACAGAATTGAGAACAAAGAACTCAAGACTGCCAGGATTCAGGATACACAGCGTAGAGCCACCAAAAAAAAAAAAAACACTGCTTCCTCTGTGTCACATGGAGTCGGTCCTAAGAAACACCGCTTCCTCCCTGAGATGTAACAGGTCCTAGGAAACACTGCTTCTCCCTGTGAGATGTAGCAGGTCCTAGGAGCCAGCAATCTGCAGCTGGGACTCCAGGCTCCAGCACCACACCCAATTCAGAAGAAACTCCAGGAGTCGGGGGAGCACATAAGCGCCTTCCAGCCCATGTCACTGCTACACCTGAGAAGACCTTCCCCCCTTGCTCTCACTTACCACACTCTCTGGCTTTCTGGATGGCCTGGGTCAGCTTCTTGTGCTGCTTCATACAGACCCCTAGAGACAGCAGAGTTAGCAAAAGTCTTCTATACAGAAACAGCTAGCTGACTGTGGAGGAGCTGGCTTTAAATGACCCCTGACCGACCGACCGACCGACCGACCGACCGACCTACCTACCTACCTTCCTTCCTTCCTTCCTTCCTTCCTTATTTATTTATTTATTTATTTATTTATTTATTTATTTATTTATTATGCAATGTTCTGCCAGCATGTATCCTTGCAGGCCAGAAGGAGGCACCATATCTCATTACAGATGGTTGTGAGCCACCACGTAATTGCTGGGAATTGAACTCAGGACCTCTGGAAGAACAGCCAGTGCTCTTAACCTCTGAGCCATCTCTCGAGTCCAGACCCCTGACCTTCCTGCACAGCCAGTTTCCCATCGGCCCCATCTGTAGCTGCCTGAAAAGACGAGCTCAGATGACCAGCCCTATAGAGATGTCACTGAGTGAGAAAGCCTGCAGACAGGCCAGACGATGATTCAATGGACAAGTGGCTAAAGGCTTCCTTGGACAGTCCACAGAGAAAAGATCCCATAAGGGAAGAAGTGATTTCAAATCAGGGAATGCGGTCAGAGTAGCAATGATCAGCCTATCTCCTCTCCATTCTGGAGACTGATAGTAAAATCCTCCTCACAAAGGACCTAATTCCGGGGCCATGTTCTCCCATAAACAGTGAGCTCAGATTATTCTTGTCCTTCCTTCTCTTTCTATGATATGTGACACTCAACTTGGCTTCTGTTGCTTGGAAGCAGCTATGGACTACATGAGAAACTGGACATGGCCACAGGCCAACAGGGGGTAAAAGTAGAGACAGTCCCGAACTGTCATTTTAGTTGTTTTTGTTGTCCCTTCTGGGTTATCTGTTTTCTGTTTGGCTGTCTTGAAACGCACACTAAATGGACCAGGCTGCCTCTGCCTCCACCATCCCAGGGCTCGGCTCACCTGAGTCTTTTGAGCACACATAACTATTCCAGCCTAATGAGTATCCTCATTAGTACAATCTCCAAAAGCTGCAACCACACTTCTGTGCGCTACATATACGAGCTACCGCACACCTACCACCCAACAACATAAACAGGAGTGCCAAGCTAACCTGTGTACGGGGCGTGGAAGATGATACCCGTGTGGGCGCAAACGAACTGTTCCAAGAGTTTCACATTCTGCAGGGGAAAGATGAACAGACGCGTGAGGAGGTGGTCTGGAGGCTGCGTGCAGACACCTTACACACCTACAGTTGCTACATCCCAGCACTTAGGAGCAGAGCAAAGTGGTTCTCCGAGAGTTCGAGGCCAGCCCCATAGCTGCCCTTTATGACTCTGTGTGTCTCTTGATGCTTCCTTCAGTTTTAGCCTCACCAATTCATTTCACATAAAAGCTGACATTCTGGCACTCAGGTATGGAGAAGCATGCTTCAAAATGTACACCTTTGGGTAAAAAATTGGGGATAGTTGTCAAGGTCCTAGAAATTACCCAGAAACAACAAGACGGGTATGTAATGAGTAAGCAATACAATAGCATGCCGAATATAGTGCTTAAAATACAGCATGTAGCTAGGAGCAATTTAACAATTTTAATTGCATAAAACCAGGCAAACCAATCACAGGAGGTGAGCAGAGAAGAAGCAGACACACCTACCAGCATGCCCAGCCTAATCCCTGCCTCCTTTTCCTAACCTCCTGCATACAAGAGACTGGGACGCATCCTCTGTGATGCTCTGGGAGGACATGAACCTCATCAACAGACACCCAGGATCCCCAGCATCCTCAATGCGCAGTCATTGCTTTGGCTCCCATGAGCACCTGTATGGTGGTGGCGCACGCCTTTATAATCTCAGCACTCAGGAGGCAGAGGCAGGCGGATCTCTGAGTTTGAGGCCAGCCTGGTCTAGAGTGAGTTCCAGGACAGGCTCCAGAGCTATGCAGAGAAACCCTATTTTAAAAAACCAACCAACCAAAAACACCAGGCCTTATCACTTTGAAGTGGGGAGGGGAGAGGAAATCTCCTCTCCCCTGTGCCCTAGGCCCCGGCATCTCACACGGGAGGCCAAGCAAACAGCTAAGCAAGGAGACAACCCGAGAACTCAGCCTGCTGAGGCAGGAGGACAGTGAGCTGAGCTCAGCTTGGGCCATATAAACAGACCCTTTTCTCAAAAGAGGAAAACAGAGGAACGTTCCTCACCCCCTCTGCCCCCAAAGAGGGCAATATATCTGTTAATAACTGTAGTAGGTAGATAGATAGGGCACTTTCCCTTGAACCCCTCCTGACTTTGGAAGTTTTTTTCAAGTTAAGTTCTTTCCCTTAAAATAACAAGTTGACCGAGCTAGGTGCGGCATCATCACACACTACTAGCACACACCCTTACCCACAGCACTTAGGAAGGCAGGAGGACCAGAAGTTTAGCTGTGGGGCTGGAGATGCCTTTGTAGTTAATAGCACTGACTGCTCTTCCAGAGGACGTGGGTTCAAATCCCAGTACCCACATGGCAACTTACAACTGTCTGTAACTAGAGTTCCAAGAAATCTAACACCTTCATGCAGATATGGATGTAGGCAAAACACCAAGATACATAAAATTAAAGAAACCTTTTTAAAAAAAATTAGCTCCATAGCTAGCAAGTCCGAGGCCACTTGGGATACTTAGACCTTGTCTCATCCTTAGGAGAAGTCACTTTTGTAACTGGTGGGGTAGGGGATGACAGAGCCTGAACTTGGAACTCATACTTCTGCTTTAGTCTTGCCAGTGTGGCATCACAGACATATGCTAACCAAATCTGCTTTCAAATACGTGTCTTTGTTTGTTTTCTAAGACAGGTTTTTCTATGTAGCCCAGCCTGTTCTCAAACTCAGAAAAATCTGCTGGCCTCTGCCTCCTTAGTGCTGGGATTAAAAGCCTGCATCATTGAGTCCAGCTCAAATGTGTGTGTTTGTTTTGTTTTGAGAAAGAGTTTCTCTTTAGCTTTGGAGCCTGTCCTGGAACTAGTTCTGAAAACCAGGCTGACCTCGAACTCACAGATCACAGGGATCTGCCTACTTCTGCCTCCCAAGTGCTGGGATTAAGGGAGTGCGCCACCATCTACCAGCAAATGTGTTTTTCTTTTCTTTTTTTCTTTTTTTGAATTTTTTCGAGACAGGGTTTCTCCGTAGCTTTTTTGGTTCCTGTCCTGGAACTAGCTCTTGTACACCAGGCTGGCCTTGAACTCACAGAGAGCCGCCTGCCTCTGCCTCCCGGTGCTGGGATTAAAGGCGGACTCAAATGTGTTTTTCTTACTTGGAATTTAGACTATGAATTTTAAGAGTGAACTAAATCCTCGGGTGAAAGCCTGTATAGAGGGGTGTTTTTACAATGGCAGCATTGGGACTGTGAGCATACAGGTACAAAAGCACGGGAGACACATCCTGATAATTTCCTTAGCACTGCAGAGAGGATCCAAGTCTCAATTCTGGATAAAAGATTCTGCTTACCCTAAAATCAACATGCAACTTGTGATCGCGGCAGATGGGGCAAGGGTTCCCAGCAACTTTATTTTTACGCTGTAGAAAAGAAACTGGTAGTTAAAGACACAAAACATAGTCACAGAAAAGACCAATGTCACCCACCCTATGGCTTCCTTGTCACATCCCACCACCATGAAAACCTTAAAATCTTACAATACATGTCTTTCGGGTCCGCTGTGGCGGTATACCACCTTTGTGGTTGCGGCGGTAGTCAGCCCACACAGGTCGAGAACCGTAGCGGTCCTGGTATTCTGAAATAGGGACCATATGAGTTTATTCATTCATGCAAGTGGTGTGGATCTTCCCTAGGCAGTTACTCCAGGCCCCACTTTTTCTCGCTTCCCCCAAATCTGGGGTACCTTCTGATTCCAGGTATTTCCAAGGCTCATTCTCATAAGGGTACACAGGAAGTGAGGATGGAGAACCTTCTTCCGGAGGATCTTGAGTGCAAAGTGCCCGGAGGGGAACCTATAAAGTGAGTCGAATGAGAGGGTGAGTTAAGAAAAGGATATAACTATTTAGTTTACTATTCTTCGGGGAGGAGGGATATGTGTCCAAAACATCAGAATAATTCATCAGAAAGAGACATGACTGGAGCATTTCTTCGGATGTTAAACTGATACTTCTCTAGCACCAATGACAAGTCAACCAGACAAAGGAATAATCAGGGTGTTAGGAGGATGGCAAACAAAGATCTGTGCTTGATGGGCATTAGTTGGATCTGGTGAAGAGAAAAGATTGCTAACCTTTCGGAAATAAGATTTATGGAGCGCAGGGGATGCATTAGACAAGGGAGAAAAAGCCAAAGGCACTGTGTTGCCCAGTTTTAGAAAATGCTGCAGGTCAGCATTCCACAGGGCAAAACAAAATCTGAGTGCTAACGCCAGCTTGAACGCTACCAAGCCTGTAATTACTTCGGTTGTGACCTCTGTCACCACTCTTTAGTCCCACTTTAGGGAGTGTCGTCGCAACAAGCCTTCAAGCTATTTCTCCCTGCCCTGCAAGAACCTCCAGGGTGGTGAGTACCTTAGCCTAGAGGGCAACTTCAATCCAGGGAGCAGAATTAAACGCTCCTGCAAGCTCTTGTAAGAAAATGACGTGTTAGGAGGTGGGGTAGGGAGTCGTGGATCACGCCTTAAAAACGGCGGAGTGGGGGCAGAAAGATCAGGAATTCAAGGTCACTTTAAGAGGTCAACCTGTCAACCGGGGCAGAGTGAGTTTCCGGAATACCGGGGGGGGGGGGAGAGGAATTAAAATTAGGATCCTTTGATACGAGGACACTTCCAACAACAAAGTTAGAAATTAGTTGTGCATGTCCTGGAGCAATTCAATCACCTCATCCTAATGTCTGGTACTTAGGGAAGACTACACGTAACCCAGGATCTTCCCCTAAGGCTCAGTAGTAGGAAACGCGCGCCGTGGGGACAGAGGGGCGTGCAGGACTGAGACATAAACAGAAGGGAAGAGCTGTGTGCCTTGAGTCCTCGCCGCGGGGCGAAGGCGGAAACGCGCAGACAGCGTGGGGATGCAGAGAAAGCCCTCCGAGGGGTTACCTGCACGCCATAGGAACTTCGCAAGAGGCTAGGCAACAGCCTCAGCAGCGTGCGCGGCACGGAGGCAGCCATCTTGACGCACGGCCGGCGTACGGCCGGCCCGAAGGCGGAGCGAATGCGCATGTGCGGGGCCTGGCTAGGGCGGGGCCGAGGCGGAGGCTCGCAATGCGGAAGCCGGTGCTCACGTGCGTCAGGACGGAAGCGTCGGAGGGCGGGGCCGGCAGAGGAGCCACGCGAATTTGAGCTGCGTCACAATCGAAGCAGCCGTCGTAATTGATTTTCGCCCGGACCGGTCACGGTGACTCATAGATGCCATGCCTAGCGTGTGACCCAGAAGGAGTTTCGAGGGCGATTTGGGCCGGGCCGCTCTCAGTGCGCACGCGCCGGGTCGCGCCGACCAACCCGGGGTGAGGCTCGTCCTCCGGGGCGGAAGTGGTGGCGGCGGGGAAGAGGGCGGTGCCGGACACGGCGGTCACGCGCTGGCGCGGAGGGCACTGAAGGAGACGGAAGTGGGGGGGCAACGAGGGTCCGGGCTTCCCGAAGGCTGAGGGGCGGCGTCCAATCGGCGGGCGGCCTGGCCCTCGCGGTGTCCAATCAGCCTCCGCCTCGCGCTCGATGCCTCGCGCCGAGGGCGTTTCTCCATCACGTTAGGGTGCGTTGGGCGGCGGCCGGGTATAAAAGACTCCGCCCGAGCGGGCGGCCGCCATTCTGGGGTTCGTTTAGAGGTAAGTTTGGGTGCTCCGTCGCTTGGACGGTAACGTTTTTTCCGAGGACGGGCGGCCCGGGGAAGCGGAGAGGGGATGGATTTATTCGGCAGCCGCGCTCTGCCGAGTGCCGCTGCGTTCTGGGACGACGAGAAATGGCACGTGGGGATGTTTTAACGCGACCCGTACTGATTATACCTTTCTCCTTTTGTGTTCTTTTTTTTACCCCAGGTTGAATTTTCTCGGAGAAAGACAGGCCGGCCATCAGGAAAACAAACAAGCCTCCGCAACATCTTAAGCCCATGAAAGGATCCTGAGAGGGGGGAAAGGGAAAAGAGCAGCCACCAGCCCAACCACTTGTGTCTTCTACCCCTTCCCACCTATTTGCCCACCCCACCAGCCCACGCTGCTTGGGACTTGAGATCTGTGGCCGAAGGACCGTCACCACATAACTGCAAAAAAACCACCCTCCCCGCCCAAACCCACCCAATCTCACTCATCCAGCATTTCCTTTTTGGAATCCACTCAGGATTTTTTTCAACGACCCCCCCTCCCTAAATGGAGTTGGGTGGGGGGAATGTGAATACTGAGTTGGTCTTTACTTTTTTTAAGAGACTTTTTGATCCAATGAGGCCCCCCAAGTAGTTGAGTTTGGGTCCTGGTTGGTTGTTTTGTTTTTTTTTCCTCCAAAATTTTACCCCTCCCCCCCTGAGCCCGTGGTGCTGACGTCGCAAAAAAATTGGATAGTAAGTGTCGAATTTTCAAAAACCAGCCTTGCAACAAGAAATCAACGTTTCCCGTTGTGAAACCAAAAATAATGAGAGGAAGCAATGAGACCATAGAACAAATGTATTGTACTGGAGAAGGACCAATCGGGTCTCTTAAGTCTCCATTAAAAAGGTCCTGTGGGTCTAAACAGTCTTTGCTCTCTCCCCTACCACCTGCCTCTTCCCTGCTGTGGAGCAGGCAAGGAGAGGGTGAAGGGAGGGCCAGCAAGTGAGGATATTGACGGTTAACCCTTGATAATCCAGCAAATTTCCAGACTGCCAAAGCATAAGCCTTTGCTATTATAAGGAGGAATGGTTACCTTCCTCTGGTTAGCAGTCTTCAAAAGGGTTAATGAGCTCACATACAAAAGATGGTGGATCTTGTGGCCCAGAAGTCCCACTTCTTTGTGTGTGAGACAAGCAGAGCGCCTTTCAATTTGCCAGATTAATAAGCAATCTGTACATAAAGATTGCAGGGTAAGGAGATGGGCAGAGAAGTATTAGCTGGATATGTCTTTTAAAGTGGTGGTTAAATCCTCTCAATTTTAATGTAATTTGCTTGGGGTATATTGTATGGTTAAAATACGTGGCAATCTAGGAATAAAGATTGCAAGACACTTAAATTTAGGGCAAAATAATCTTAGTATCAAGTACATACAATATAACATTTGGGGAGGTAAAGAATGTCTTGTAATTGTTTCAGATTGCATAGGTTATTTAAAGGCAAAAGTGATTTAACATTTGAACTTGATACGTTTTTAGTGGTTGGTGGATACAGTTAAGAGGGTGGAAAGGTTGGGGATGTGAAAGCTCAGAAGTATAATTTTAAAAAGCCATTAGTGCAATTGAATGCTAGCTTTCTAGATTTGTGTCGTTAAGAGTTTTTTTTTTTCTTCCCTGCTTCAAATATGGCGACTTTTTCTTGTCCTTTTGTCTTCCAAGCGGCGTTGCAGGTTGTGTCTTGACCCATTTTTCTCCTGTCCTCCTACCTCAACCCTATTTGTTGAGGGGTCCAAGTCCTCCCCTTTTCCGGTTATAGGGAGGATTGGGGTGGTCGGCGGTAGTAGCAAATTGAACTTCAATTGCAAATTCAAATTCTTAGCCCGCAGAAAATTGTATATTAATTGATTTTACTTTCAGTAAACTCTTAAAAATTCAAGTAGGTCAGATTGAGGATGGGGGCGGAGGTATGGCTTCTGTTTTTTTATTTAGTGCTTTATAGTGTAAGTAAAGCTACCGGCAGATCCGGATGGCTTTTTTAAATTTTGAGTAGTCCTCTCCATAACAAAATGGCGTCCCTCTCCTTTGTTTTTCTCTTTTGCCAGTCAGCTTAGGGCTGCCCTAGAAACTTGGTCAAGGGGGAGGAGCCACTTTGAAAGGTGATGTAATCAGCTTGCTTCCTCTGAAAACTCCACCCTCAAGCAGATGCTTTCTCTCCCTGTGCAGACTGCTGCTGGGGAGAATACGCTTTTCGTTTCTCTTATCTCTTATGGAGTATCTTATAGGTATAAGAACTTAATGAGAACAGGATTGAGACTGTTCTAATCGTGAAGTTATAGTTTGTGTGTTTAACAATCAGCCCATTGCTTTTATTTTCACCTACTCATCACAAGCTTGGACATGCACCTTGCTTCATTCAATTGACAGGTGTGAAAAACTAAACTCAAACTGTGCTTTAGGTTTGGGAGACTGGAGCAAGACACAGGGCTTGTAACTGGAGTAGACAATTGGGCCTGCTGGAGCTGGAATGTGCCATTCTGCTCAAGACGGGCCCTTGTGCTTCCGAATGTCTGGGGGAGGGTTGGTGCTTGTAGGATTTCTTATAAATCATCCTTATTCTCACCTCTCAGTTTGGGAATAAACTCTTTGTGCTCAGTGCCATCACCTCTGCAGTTGCTTAGTTCCCGTATGTTGGCACTAGGATGAGAAGTGAATCTTTAGGAAAGGAGGCTGCAGTTGTAAACTCGAGGCAGGGGGAGTCAAGCTACGGTTTCTGGTAAGCAAAACATTTCTGGTATTACATTTCACAACCTTTCTTTTTTCCAAAGAGCCACCTTTTTGAATTTCTTTTTCCTTCCTTTCTAAAAAGAAATTCCCTTAAGTCGTTGAGGAAAAGAATGTCCTCTTGGTCTCCTGGTCAGTGCTGTGGCAGTCGGTGCATGCTGAAAAGCCACACCCTTGAGGGCGGTATTGGGTGTCTGGTTCTTTTACCTCTTTTCCCCAACTTTTCAAAGTCAAGTCTTTGACAGTTTCTTCTTAAACTTTTCATTTTTGTATTTAAGTCCTGTATTGGAGTGTGGAGTTTTTAGGCAGTTTGTAAGCCTTTTGTCCTGTCCTATGGTGACTTGGGTGCTGCAACAGGGCTCATTTCCTGCTGGCTGGGGATTCTCATTATTACTTGGACTTCTGATTGAATGGGAGGGCCTCTTCCAGATGTCTATTTACCACACGTCTTTTTTATCTTTTAAGCAGTTTGCCAGGTGTTTCTGCAGCATATCTACCCTGGGAGCTGAACATTCCAGCCACTGGGGCTCCCGACCTCTAGTGAGCAGGGGATTAGTAAAGAAGACCTTCCTTGCATGGGAGATGAAAAGCAAGGCTTTAGGGGGAAGCCTGATTCTTAGGGCGTGGCCAGAGTTCTATTTGAGGGTCTTTCCCTGAGGGTTAGGGTGGTGGACATAATTTTACATCTTTATTGAAAGCCAATTCATCTTCCTGGGACCAGGATTACCTGGTTTTGAGAATAATGATGAGGGAGGAGTAGGGCCTTACTGTGCAGAGGTATAAAATCTGAACCACCTGAGACAGTCCACTCTACTACTGGGTCACACCAGGCAGCTCTTGAGACACTGAGGGAAGGAGCAAGGCATTTTGCTCTATGGGGTGCTCAGGTCCCAGCAAAGAAGAACTGGCACTTCTTTGTCCTCTTACAGAAGACCTATTTAAAGCACCCTGGCTTGCGTGGGCCTTGTTTCCTGAACTAATTCAGGATTCAGCGGTGCTAGATGTTTAGTGACCAGCTAGTCTGGATGCTTTTCCACCGTTTTAAACCAAATAAGTCAAATTCAGAATTTGATATCTCTAGTAAGAACTGTAGAATGTTCCCCAGTGCTTAGAAGATGGAGGTACATCATGGGCTTCCTTCCCTTGTCTCCTTTTGTCTGTGGCCTTCAAGGAGAATAGCAACTGGATAAAAACAAAACAAAAACATGACCTGAGTTCTTTATGGCTACAGAAAGTTGCCTCGGCTTCAAACTCCAGAGCAGGCGTGGGGAGTGCTTGGGCACAGTCCCTGCCCACTCTGGTCAATGCCGCTTTGGGCCTTCAATGTAGGCCTGTTCCAAGCATGATGGGTTCTTCCTTTGTTCCTATTGGAAGACCTTACTGCTTGCCTGTGAAAATGGGGACCTGGTTGTAAGGTACTCGGGGGTCCCTGATAAGGAATGGATACCACTGAGGACAAGGCACAAAAAAAAGGCACATTTTACTGTGAGGAGACAAGTTCCGTCATCCAGATGTAACAGCGGGAATAACCATGCATCTTAGCATGTTTTGTCTCCCAGCTTCCCTTACTGTTGTGCCTTTTTGTTTATATAGATAGGAATTTACAGTACCTAGGTCCCGTTTCCATCAGAGGGCACTAGACAGCTCAGCTTTGTTTCGCTCAAGGTGGCTGTCCTCTCTTTTCTGACAATTGAACAAGGAACATTTGGGTTAGGCTTATTAGTTCCTCGATAGACATACAAAGTGGGTAATTTTTAGCTCTGGGTTTCAGTCAACCATGTTCAGAAGGTCTGGAATGAAGTAATGTTTAATCCAAGACTTGTCAAATTGCATACATTGTCATTTGGGGTTCTAATAGGTTTATGTATGTATAAAGATTTAAAAATTTCCTGGTCTGGATTGCTTAAATGATTTACTTTGGGCCCATTCAGTGCTTTTTCAGTGTAACAGATGGGAAATCTGTTACTATACCGGAAACTCACAAATCACTGCTGTCTTAAGACAGGGAGGTTTCCTCTCTGTACATGTACACATTGAGTTTGTCCCCTGACCTGTAAATGTTCTTGACCGTTTTTCTCCTTTGACCTCAGGTTCCAGGGTATTGGGTGACAGCAGTTAGCAGGTTTTGTTCAATGCTTAGCACCTCTTCCTGTGTTGAGCCTGCAGGCTTCAGCCTCCAGAGCAGATACTGCTGCCACCCGCCCCCCCTTTCCCTGGGCCTTTTTAACACTAAATTTTTATCTTGTTGTATGTGGAGAACCACTCTTGTCTTTGACAGCCTCTTAATCAGGCTAAACATGTCTAAGCCAGGAAAACAGCCACACTTGTCACACTGTCACACGTCTTTTCTGCTTTGAGAACAGACAACTGTTATATTGCAAGAATCCTATTGTTTGTTTTTTTGTTAAAGACTGGTGCTCATCCTTGTAAGGCTACCTCTGCTGCTTATGTGATGAGATGCACAGGGACCCTTGCCTTTGTCCTGCCCATCGTGGCCTGGTGGTGAGGCTCAAGGTTTTGGTTCTCTGAAGCTAGTGATTGAGTTGTGGCTAAAACTCCTGATCAGAGCCATATCGGCCCTAATTATCTCTCTGGAGCTCTGGCTTAGAAATCGGTTGCTTTCCATGGAGTGTAGCTTTGAACTCGCTCCTTTCCCAGCCTGATCTGGTGTCCACTTTCCACAACTTCACCTTCATTACTTTTGATGGTTCCTTCCCCGTCTCCAGTTCTCTCGGCTTTGGGCTTTTCTTGGGAGTCTTGGCCAGTGGTGAGTTTTGAGGTCAGGTTTGCATCTTTGCTTCTGAAATCACAAGCCGAGTTTCTCCTGAACTTTGGAACAATAAAAGCTTGTTTGGTGTTTGTTAAGCGAGTGGCATTATTCAGGCCTAATGAGAGCCTGCCTACTTTGTTCAGTCACTCTTGTTCTGAGTGTTGCTGAGTTCCCTGGGGAAGGGCCCTACTCAGGGCTGACTTGTTTTCTCCATCAACTACCTCAGCTGACGCATCCTACCACTTGTGCTTATGACTTAAGCATCCAAGATAAAAGGGAATTGATTTCTGGAGAGAGGGTGATTGTTTCTTGAAAATGTTTACCCAGATACCCAGGTTGGCTCGATTACCTTAGGAAGCTACAGCTGCCCCCTTATCAAAATTAGCAGCTGCTAACTGGAGACAGGACCTTGGAAGCATGAAGAACTGAGCATCTTGGGTCTTAGCCCACTCTCCTGAAGTGTAACTGTTGTGGAAAGGGTTTAACTGGGAATGAGAGGTAGGCTGCCAGGGCCTTCACCCACGTTACCCTTCCTGTCAATCCTGCATTGACCCCAAGCTTAAGTCACCAAGGCTGTTTTGTGAGCACAGGCTTGATTTTACTGACCTAGAGAATAGTGCAGTTGGACATAGATTAGTCACTTTGTCTTAAATATGCCAGTAGGATTTATTAGAGGCATAAGTTAGCGGGGCTGTCTTTGCTATCATATATCCTATGGATTTTTTTTTTCTTTTTACCTCAGAAACCACCATCATGGGTTCAGGTCCCATAGACCCCAAAGAACTTCTCAAGGGCCTGGATAGCTTCCTTACTCGGGATGGAGAAGTGAAGAGTGTGGATGGAATTTCTAAGATCTTCAGGTAAGTCTGCCTTTCTGGGGACTACTTGTGACTGAGTTGAAATGAGTAATAGAGAAGAATAAATGGGAAAGGAAGAAGCCACATGCAGGCAGATTGTGACAAGAGGAACATGGCCATTGGCCATGACAGAAGCTGGGGATTTGGTTCATAACCCCAAGAGAGTTATGGGATGCAACCAGGGGACCTATAACAGAATTCTTGGTTCCGTTTGGGGTCATGTGCCTATCCAAAATGTCTTTTTCCTTCGGAGATCTGAGGTTTTCCAGAGAAAAGCAAACTACTGAGGCAGTCTTAGATTCCCAGGGGAAATGTGTGTTGGGACAGGAGGGATGCTCTCCCAGTGACTGCTGCCTTCCATCCTCTGGAGCAAAGAGAGTCATCGGGGGCACCAGGACTCCCAGGGTTAGGTCCTCTGCTGTGGGACATGAGCTGGCACAGTATTCCTCGTGCCTGTCATCCCAGCGGCTGGCGTGGGCAGTGTGACAGGACCCTGACTGGGACAGTGTGGTGCTGAGAGCAGGTGCTCTGCTCTGCATCTAACGTGACTCCTCCTTGCAGTCTGATGAAGGAAGCACGAAAGATGGTGAGTCGCTGTACATACCTGAACATCATCCTGCAGACCCGGGCCCCAGAAGTGCTAGTCAAGTAAGTGGGATTGGAGGGGCTGGCATGGGGGAGGGGAGGCATGGGTTTCTGGGTCACCAGACGTGTGAGCTTGCTAGTTCTAAAATTAGGAAAGGATTAACAGATTCTGACTCCACCTGCCTGCAGGTTTATTGATGTTGGTGGCTACAAGCTTCTGAACAACTGGTTAACATATTCAAAGACGACCAACAACATTCCTCTCCTACAGCAGATTCTGCTGACCCTGCAGCACCTCCCACTTACTGTGGACCATCTCAAGCAGGTACCGCCATGCTGCATCACCCACGCTTCCTTTCTGGGTTAGCCTAACTGATTAGAACTACTCCAGTCTGGAATTTATGAAGTAGAATGGCAGGGAAAAGTGGGAATTGGAGTGGGAAGACTCGATGTGGGTTTATTTCCTTTATCAGGTGTGTGGCAGAACCCCTTGTATATCTGAGGCTCGGTTTCTCATCTCTAAAGTGGGAATAAGTTGTTTTGTGATTGGGTCTAGGCTAGCCCTCTACCAACTGAATTGTATTGCCAGCCGTCATAACTAGGGTTCTAGGGTTAAGTAAGAATGCTTCTGTAGCTGGCATGGTGGCTCTCACGCCTTTAACCCCAACATTTCGGAGGCTGGGACACATGAATCTCTGAGTTCCAGGCCATCCAAGATTATAAAGACAGACCCTTTCTTTGTTTTGTTTTGTTTTGTTTTTTCAAGACAGGATTTCTCTATGTAACAATCTTGACTGTCCTAGAACTCACTTTGTAGACCAGGTTGGCCTCAGATTCAGAGATCCACCTACCTCTGCTTCCCAAGTGCTGGAATTAAAGGTGTGTGCCACTACTGCCTGGCTGAGAGACCCTTTCTTAAAAAAAAAAAAAAAACAAGTATCTACAGGTTTTGGAGATTAAAGTATGCCACTATTGTCAAAAGGTGGCATAGTCAGTGAGCACTGAGTGAGCTTGTTCTAGTCCCTGCATTTACCTTTCTGCCATTTCCTTCCTTCTCCTATAGAACAACACAGCAAAACTCGTGAAGCAGCTGAGCAAGTCAAGTGAGGATGAAGGTGAGCGCCACTGTCACCTGGACCTGGGCTCCTCAGTGTCTCTTTTATGTTATGGCAAGAGACTTGTGCCTTTGCCTCAAAAGTGCAGGATTAAAGGCGTGCACCACCACTGCCCAACTTGTTTCTCTCTTAAAGATTTAAGTCAATTAATCCAGTCCCTCTTCATCGATTCCAAATGAAACTTACTCATTTCTACACATTTAATGTGCCTACCAGGAAATACTTCTATAGGAGTTCTTTGGTTTGTTTGTTTTTTTTTGTTTTGTTTTGTTTTGTTTTTTTTTTTTGAGATAGGGTTTCTCTTTATAACCCTGGCTGACATGGAACTCACACTTTGGGTTGATTTTGATTTTCCAAGACAGGGTTTCTCTGTATGACCCTGGCTGTAACACAGTAGACCAGACTGGTGTCAAACTCACAAAGTTTGCCTCCTAACTACTGGAATTAAATGCATGTGCCACACCACGCCGCTCTGAATAGAGGTTTTATTAACTCTATTCCTCTAGCTATTTAGAGTTGCTTGCTAAATGAGTCTGCATGACTGCAGAACTGCAAAGGAGAGCTGCTGTGGCCATGTCCTCCAGGAGAGACTACAGAAAAGTTCTCATGTCCCTTAGATTATCAGGTGTCCGTTTTCTCTGTATAAACTGCTTCTTAGCATGAGTGCCTGCTGGTGTGTTCCCACTTCACCGTTCCCCACAGCAAGTAGTCCCTTGGAGGCTTTTTAGTTTCTCTGTTTTAAAGCACGCCATATTAAGACTTTTTTCCCATTGAACAAATTTAACAACTTTTAAAGCATATTTTCTGTTACTGAAAATATTAATGAATTATTACTAATTAAGTAGTTTTTTTCCCTTTTTCACTTGCAGAGCTCCGGAAATTGGCCTCAGTCCTTGTCAGCGACTGGATGGCTGTCATCCGCTCTCAGAGTAGTACCCAGCCTGCAGGTAAGCTCCTTGGCCCTGTACCCCATGTGTTCTCTTCCCGTTTAGACTGCAGCTCTCAAGTGTCCCTAGGTTGGTTGTTCGCCTCTGGCAGTCTTCTCTGTATTGAATGAAATTCTCACCTGCTTTGTTTTTCCATACAGAGAAGGATAAGAAGAAACGGAAAGAAGAAGGGAAAAGTCGAACTACGCTTCCTGAGCGACCTTTGACTGAGGTGAAGGCTGAGACCCGGGCTGAGGAGGCCCCAGAGAAGAAGAAGGAGAAGCCCAAGTCACTGCGAACCACGGCACCCAGTCATGCCAAGTTCCGTTCCACTGGTGAGACTTTGCGGGCGTCAGTGTGTGCAGCCAATAGTCTGATTGTAACTTCAAGCTGTGAGGAAGCAAGAGGCTAAAGGAAGAGCTGGGGGAACTTACTCAAGGCTGGACCATCTGGGGGGCAACAGTGAGGGTCAAAGTTGAACTGCCATCAACATGTTTCTCCCCAGGACTAGAGCTGGACACCCCATCTTTGGTGCCTGTGAAGAAGAACTCCAGCACTGTGGTGGTATCAGACAAATACAATCTGAAGCCCATCCCCCTCAAGCGGCAGAGGTATGAGTTCTGGTGTAGATTCCTATGGAGGGGCCTTTGGAGAAAAGGGAGAGTTGGGGAGGTTGTTGACTGTCCTTCTTTCGCAGTGCCACAACTGCTCCAGGAGATGCTGCCCCACCTGCAGAGAAGAAGTATAAGCCCCTCAACACAACCCCCAACACCACCAAAGAAATCAAAGTGAAGATCATCCCCCCACAGCGTGAGTCCTCCTGGAGTGCCCTCGGCACAGGGTGGGGGAAGGTGTGTGCCCTTCACCAGTTTCCTTTGCTTTGCCTTCGATCTCTTGGCGTCCTAAAATTTTTTGCCTCTGAAATTGCCCTTCCATAAGAGTCATGTTAGATATATGGCCGGAAGGTGTTCCTCTCAAGTGATAACCCTATCACCTCCCTCCCTCGTGGCTGGACCCTCTGGTGTTTTCAGCAGCTTGTTTCATGAATTTTGCATTCTAAAACTGTGATCAAAGTCATGGTTGCCAAAAGAAAGATTAATGGGAACTTCCTGTGTGAACCCTGCTTCCTTGTCACTGTGGGCAGCGGACCTCACTGGAACAGGATTGTGAAGGAAGTTCATTCACTGCGCTCTTTTCCCTGTAGCTATGGAAGGCCTGGGTTTCCTGGATGCTCTCAATTCAGCTCCTGTCCCAGGCATCAAAATTAAGAAGAAGAAGAAGGTTCTGTCGCCAACTGCTGCCAAGGTATGAGTTCTGGTGGTGCATTTCAGTGGCAGGAGCTGTTAGAGGACTCCAGCAGTGTGTTCTGTGTGACACTGGACATCCAGGATCCTGGACTTGCCTCTGAGTGTCCTGTAAGCTCATTGGATGCTTTCTCTTTCATAACAGCCCAGCCCCTTTGAAGGGAAAACAAACACTGAACCAAGCACAGCCAAACCTTCTTCTCCAGAGCCAGCACCTCCTGCTGAGCCCATGGACACAGACCGCCCTGGCACCCCGGTGCCGCCCGTTGAAGTCCCAGAGCTCATGGATGCAGGTAGCCTGCTCTGCCTGGTTTGGGTGTTTTCTGAAAGACGGGATCTTGGGCTGGATCTTAGGTCGCTTACAGCCTCTTCTGAAATGCGCTTGTTTTCAGCCTCCTCAGAGCCAGGAGCTCTGGACGCAAAGCCTGTGGAGAGCCCTGGTGACCCCAGCCAGCTGACTCGGAAGGGCAGAAAGAGGAAAACTGTGACGTGGCCTGAGGAGGGCAAGCTGAGAGAGTATTTCTACTTTGAACTGGATGAAACTGAGCGAGGTGCGATGCGGTCCCGTGCTGCGTAGGTTCCTAGAGTCTGAGCACAGGCAATTTCGCTCATGCGCACTCGTCCTCTGCCTCCCTTGCAGTGAATGTGAACAAGATCAAAGACTTCGGTGAGGCAGCTAAGCGTGAGATCCTGTCAGACCGGCATGCTTTTGAGACAGCCCGACGACTAAGCCATGACAACATGGAGGAGAAAGTGCCCTGGGTGTGTCCCCGGCCTCTGGTTCTGCCCTCGCCTCTTGTTATCCCTGGAAGCAATAGCCAGGAGCGATACATCCAGGCTGAGCGGGAAAAAGGCATCCTTCAGGAGCTCTTCCTGAACAAGGAGAGGTGAGTTCAGGTGTCAGTACCTGAGGTGTGGATTGTCTGTACCATGGGACTGTGATGGGTAGCTTTGGGAGGCACTACTAAGAACTTCAGGGAGCTGAATTGATGCGATTGTGTTCTTTTTCTCTCTCTGTCTCACAGTCCACATGAGCCTGATCCTGAGCCCTATGAGCCTATACCCCCGAAACTCATCCCCTTGGACGAGGTGAGTCTTTGGACATGGCAGTGTGGTGGGACGGCGGTGCAGGGTGAGGACACCTCTGTGTTGTTTTCCACAGCCCTGATTTGTTTCCTTCTCTTCTTAGGAGTGTTCCATGGATGAGACACCGTATGTTGAGACCCTGGAGCCTGGAGTGTCTTGTGGCTCACCTGATGGGGCAGGAGGCTCCAAGCTGCCTCCTGTTCTGGCTAATCTTATGGGAAGCATGGGAGCTGGGAAGAGCCCCCAGGGCCCTGGAGGAGGAGGCATCAATGTCCAGGAGATCCTCACCTCCATCATGGTATGTGAGCCCTTTTCCTCAAGTGATCGCTGTGTGTTGTCTTCAGATTCTCTCTCCCACTCTTCACTCTAGATTTTTTGGATATGTTTGCTTTTTTCCATTTAGGATGTTGTTTGGTTTCAGTTTTGTAAAAAGGTCTCATGGTGTAGTCCAAGCTGGTCTGGGACTCAGCCTGCACCCTGTACCCAGCTTACCCAGTTCTTTGTCTTCCATTTGCATACACGTTCTTGCTTTATCCTGGCTGTCACTCTCTTGAACTGTCATTTTGCTTGCTCACAGGGCAGTCCAAACAGCCACCCTTCAGAGGAACTGCTGAAGCAGCCAGACTACTCCGACAAGCTCAAGCAGATGCTGGGTAATCCTCAGAGCCAACCCCAGGGGCCTGGGGAGGACGCCCAGTGGTAGAAGGGGAAACAGGGTTTCCAGATGCTGAAAAGCATGGGACTGTTGCCACTGGGCAAGAAATAGGGTGGGGAAACTGGACAGAGCATGGCTCTGCAGGTTGGTCTGAGATTAGTTGGGCACACTTGTGTGGGGGCCATGCTGTTCTTTTTAGAATTCTCTCTCTGACTGTTGGGCTCCTATTTACATTTGCAGTGCCACACGGACTCCTAGGTCCTGGTCCTGTAGCCAACGGCTTCCCACCAGGAGGCCCCGGGGGTCCCAAGGGGATGCAGCATTTCCCTCCTGGTCCTGGAGGGCCGATGCCAGGTAGGTGAGAGGGATTCAATGGGCTTACTTCATTGTTTCAGCATGGCCACAGCCAGGGATGGTAGGAGGTGGACGAGGTCAGGTTAGAGGTGGCCGCTCTAGAATGCAACAGATAACTGAGGTCTTTTCCTTTCCAGGTCCCCACGGAGGCCCTGGTGGACCAGTGGGTCCACGTCTCCTGGGTCCCCCACCCCCTCGGGGAGGTGATCCCTTCTGGGATGGCCCAGGTGACCCCATGCGAGGCGGCCCAATGCGTGGAGGTCCTGGACCTGGTCCTGGACCGTACCACAGAGGCCGAGGAGGTCGTGGAGGAAATGAGCCGCCGCCACCCCCTCCATTCCGAGGAGCCAGAGGAGGTCGTTCTGGAGGAGGACCCCCAAATGGCCGAGGGGGTCCTGGTGGAGGAGGCATGGTTGGAGGTGGTGGACATCGCCCCCATGACGGCCCTGGAGGGGGCATGGGCAGTGGACATAGATCCCATGACGGCCCTGGAGGGGGCATGGGCAGTGGACATCGATCCCATGACGGCCCTGGAGGAGGAATGGGCAGTGGACATCGATCCCATGATGGCCCTGGAGGAGGAATGGGCAGTGGACATCGATCCCATGACGGCCCTGGAGGAGGAATGGGCAGTGGACATCGATCCCATGACGGCCCCGGAGGAGGAATGGGCAGTGGACATAGATCCCATGATGGCCCCGGAGGAGGAATGGGCAGTGGACATAGATCCCATGACGGCCCTGGAGGAGGAATGGGTGGTAGTGGTGGACATCGTCCCCATGAAGGCCCTGGACACGGGGGACCCCATGGCCACCGGCCACATGATGGTCCTAGTCATCGAGGCCATGACCATCGAGGGCCACCGCCTCATGAGCACCGCGGTCATGATGGCCACGGAGGAGGCGGCCACCGAGGGCATGATGGAGGCCACAGTCATGGAGGAGGTGAGGGTTCTGTCTCCTGGCCTTCTCTGTGTATAAGGAGGGCAGTTTCTGTCCTTTGTCTTTACACACTGTCTCTGAGGTCTGTAGTGGGAGGGGTGGTCTCTCAGCTGACGTCTAACCTTCTGCCATCGTCCCGCAGATATGTCCAACCGCCCTGTCTGTCGACACTTCATGATGAAGGGCAGCTGCCGCTATGAGAACAACTGTGCCTTCTATCACCCGGGGGTCAATGGGCCCCCGCTGCCCTAGGCTTCCTGCCCCTCCCGCCCCTTCCGCCCCTGTGGACTGCAGCCTTGCTCCTTCCACTCGGTTATGGCTTCTGTGAGGCCCACTTCCCCTTTTCCCCAGCTGATGAGGAGCCGGCCCCCTCAGTTCCTACCTGGTTGGGTTCCGGGGGGTTTCTGATCACTGGTGCACATTGATGTACATATTCCCCTCCAGTCTGGAGAGGAGAGAGACTGGACACACTCTAGATGCTGGACTGCTGAGACGGCTGGCTTCACTTTGTGGCGAGATCTGCCCTGTGCCCCAAACCCCTTCCAGTATTAGCCCCGATGCCTGAGAACCTAAAGCTGGTCACGCTGGAGACCTCTGCTCTCCACTCGCACACACAAACCATCCAAGCCAAGTCCATATCCTCACAGGCTGAGGGGTGGTGAGGAGTACCATATATCCCACTGCACTGAGGGCTCAAGCTGGCAAAATTTGAGTTCTGGAACCACCCCCCTTGTGCCCGCATGGGCCAGTCACTGGTGAGTCCTTTCTCAAGGAAGACTGCAACTGTTAGGACCCAGGTCGTTGTGGGTCAGCTAGGTTCAGTGATGGCGCATTCACAGCCACATCCAGTTAAACGTTGTAGCTGGCAGAGGGCAGGCCTGCAGTGTTAGGCCACTCTTGCCTGCAGCCATTTTAGAGACTCCATTAAACATTTCCGTGAGACCAGTTTTCATCGGCTTCACCGGGTATACCAGGCCTGACGCACTACATGCACTGCCTGTGGGAGTGGGCTTGGTCCTTACCCCTACAGAACCCTGTCAGTGTGAGGCTTCCTGGGCAGGTCAGCAGGAGTGGCCCTGTCCCTGTCCTCTCCTTCCTGGGCAGGTCAGCAGGAGTGGCCCTGTCCCTGTCCTCTCCTTCCTGGGCAGGTCAGCAGGAGTGGTCTGTCCGTCCTCCTTTCCCTGTCTTGGCATCAGTTGTTTTCTATGAAAACAGTGGGTTGGTTTTGTGCAGGGTCTTGGGTTAGAACCACAATGGATTTGAGGAGTTTTTTCTTTTGATTTTGTATATTTTGTACATTAATAATAAACAGTGGAAAGAGAAGCAGCTTATTTAACCCCTGGTGTGTTTTGACTCTTGCTTTTTTCTGAAACAGGGTTTCTCTGTTAACAGGCTGTCCTGTACTCACTTTGTAGACCAAGCTGGCCTCAAAATTCAGAAATCTGCCTGCTGAGTTCTGGGATTAAAGGCATATGCCACCACCATCCAGTGATTCTTGCTT
>NW_026068261.1:163521-170513 GCF_014885135.2 Alexandromys fortis | reverse complement strand
ATCTACTTTTTTTTTTTTTTTTTTTTTTTTTTTTTTTTTTTTTGAGACAGGGTTTCCCTGTGTAGTCCTGGCTGTCCTGGAACTAGCTCTGTAGACCAGGCTGGCCTGGAACTCACCAAGATTTGCCTGCCTCTGCCTCCTGGGGTTACAGGCGTGCACCACTATGCCTGGCCTCAGTCAGTGCTCTGAACCACTGAGCTATCTCTCCAGTGCTGCCCTCCCCCAACACTTTAAAGATTTATTCTTTTATGCTTATGTTATCTACATGTAAGTGTACCACATGCACAGAAGCCAAAGGAGGGTGCTGGATCCCCTGTAACTGGAGCTACAGACAGCTGTGATCTGCTATGTGGGTGCCAGGGCTGAACCTGGATCCTCTGAGAGAGCAGCAGATGCCCTTAACCGCCTACAAGTGCTCCAGTGGGCCCACAACATCAAGGCTGGCCTGAGCTACAGAGTTAATTGAGGCTAGCCTAGACTACAGAATGACCCCCTACTTCAAAAATCCCCAAAATTTCTGTGATGCTTATCATATGAAACATTTCTATATTCCCTGAAGGTGTTTAAAAGGGCATGGTGGTGCACTGGTGGGAAGGGATGCAGGTGCCGCAAAGGCAGACAGGTCTCTGTGTAGACCAGGTCAGCTATGGTCTAGATAGCAAGTTCCAGGCTAGCCAGACCCACACAGCAAGACCTTGTCTCAAACACTAAAATCCAGCTCATGAATAAAATATGACTGCTAATAAAATTGTTTATTCAGACTTTTAGTGACTGTCTTTTTCTCTTTTGTGTTCATTTTTTTTTTTTTTACAATTTATTTTATGTGCATTGGTGTGAAGGTGTCAGATCCCCTGGAACTGGATTTACAGTTGTGAGCGGCCATGTGGGTGCTGGGAATTGAACCCAGGTCCTCTGGAAGAGCAGTTAGTGCTCTTAACCAAGCCATCTCTCCAGCCCATTTTTCTTTTTGAGGGACAATTCCCCACCCACATCTAAGGGATGCTATTTCTAACTCCACACACGCTGTTCATGGGAGAAAACTGGTGGACAGCCTGGGCTTTGTGCAGCTGCCCAACCACACACACACACATTCTTCAAGTTCCAGACAAGGTTTTTCTGTGTAGTGTTGCCTGCTCTGCCTCCAGAGTACTGGATTAAAGGTGTGCTCCACCACCCACTCACACCCACGCCCTTTGAGGGCATGTAGTGTTCTCCCTGGACAGCAGCTT
Source organism: Alexandromys fortis (assembly GCF_014885135.2). NCBI lineage: Eukaryota > Metazoa > Chordata > Mammalia > Rodentia > Cricetidae > Alexandromys > Alexandromys fortis. Next base: position 169,284 of record NW_026068261.1, on the reverse strand, counting down.
AGGACTGACTACCATCTACTACCTCAACAACCTCAAGAGCACACCAGCTCCGCTATCCAGATGGGTCAGAGGTTCTACAGCTCACCACGCTGTCCACTTCTGGACTCCCCATCCTCTACAACGTAAGCCTTTCTCTCTTCCCTTCCAGCCATGCTTAAGTGAGTGGATGGCTAACCCCCACCAGCTGTGCACCAGTTGTTCCGTACCACTGGATCTGCCTCTCTCAGGCGTGGACTGGCTTTGGTCCTCACTCCAGCTCCACGAGCTGTCACCAAATAACCCATCTCTGGAACTGTCCTTTTTGGACACATGGCAATTCTTAACCAAAATTAGGTACATGGCAGTCAGTTGTATCATAAATGTCCTTAGTTTTAAGTCTTCTCTAACCATTCACGGAAGCAGAGCCTTTCTCTTCCCCGGTCTTTCGTAGTGCCACAATTTTAAGGCAAGACTCATACAGCCAATGAGTCTTCCTGCACCCCTGGGTGCTGGAGCTACAGCTGTGTCCTGTGCCCACAGGGACTGCTGGCCTCAGATCAGTGTTCTGAGCCCTAAGCACAGGGTGGAGCACCACTTCATTCAAGGGGTGGGCTTGGTCATTTTCCCTTCCCTGAGGGTACAGCAGGCACACTGGCTGGGTAGGAGAGGAAACTCCACACAGGGACAGGGCATCAACACCCCTCTCCTTTATTTCCTCCCCTCTAAAAGGAGCTTCCAGTTCAGCAGCTCTCCTTTCCTGCCCGAGTCCCACCAGACAAGTGACCACAGCCGCCTGTGGTTCCGACTGTTTGTGTCAGTGAGTCAGGACCAGACCTCCTTTCAGAAGGAGGACCGGACAGTGTCAGTTCTGAGTGGCAAGAGGGGACTCTACCACAGCAAAGGTCACCTCAGCTATCTGAGGGGAACAGCCCTTCAGTGGGAAGGACACAATCCACACATCCATGGCCCATGGGCTGCAGTTGGCAGCAGACACAGCAGGCTTCTAGGTGGATAGAAAGGAGGTGGGCAGAGATTCTGGCCACAGGAGCTTGTCTCAGCAGGCTTCCAGGAGGGGAGCTCAATCCCGTGGTCGATTGATCATGACTTCACCCAGGGCCTCCAACACCTCTCGCTTATAGTCATCGAAGTCACCATCGATCTGACTGACACTCTGCTCTTCCACCACCCACAATTGGCAGTTGGTTTCTGTGATGAGTCGGGCATCGTGGCTAACAACAATCACAGCTTTGGAGAAAGAAGAGAGTCAGAACAGGAAAGGAGAGCCCAGCTCACACTTTTTGGGCTGCTCCTCCCATCTGAGCAGACTTACCTCCTTTGTACTCATTGATGGCTTCCCCCAGGGCATCGATAGACTCTATGTCCAGGTTGTTGGTCGGCTCATCCTGTGGAGAAGGAGGAGTGTTCCATGGCCAAGCACTGCGGCTGTGTCTGCAGCCTCACCCTCAAGCCCCTTCCTGTGACTGGCCACTTACCAGGATAAGGACATCAGGCTCCCGACATGCCAGCTCTGCAAACACAACTCGGGCTTTCTGCCCACCTGCCACAGAAGGAAAGGTATTGAGACTCCATTATGTGCTTAGGACATGGGGCTCCCCATTTGTGAGCCTCCTCCTGCCAGGGACTCTCCAGGGAGAGTCGATGAGGTCACCTCCTCGGGCACCCGAGAGTGGTAGTACCAGAGAGTTTGCAGATCTGGATGGTGTGGGCGTGGCTCTCCAGGCCAAAGCGACCCAAGCACTTCCGGGCATCTTGGTAGGGCAGGTTGAAGCTCCTCTGCAGGTACTCAGTGGGCGTCTCCTCCATGTGCAGCTGCTCGGCATACTGCTGGTTAAAGAAGCCAATTTTCTGCCCAAGAGGAGAGGGAGGTGGTCAGTTGGAGTCCTGCTTCCTGCCAGACTTCCACACCTCAGTCCCAAGGCCAGCTTACCAGGCGATGGTTCTTTCTCATTTCCCCGTTGGTCTGCAAGGAAAATGCAAGAACAGGGAGGCAGAATGGTTGTGATACCACCGTAGCCAGTTTTTCCTTTTCCCTCCCCTCCCCTCCCCTCACTTTTTGAGATGGCCTTATTCTGCAGCCCAGGCTAGCAACACCCGTCTCAGACTCCACAGAGCTACATTTATGAGTGCTAGCCACCATAAATGTTTTCTTAAGAGAAACAAATATCAGCGTTGGGCTGGGAATAAATGAACCCAAGAAAGTGAAAATGGGTGCAAGGGGGTGAGGAGGGCACTGAGGGAAGACACCAGGTTCCCCTGCAGTGACCCAGATCTGAGCTGGATGGTGGCACACACCACAATCCCAGCTACCTAAGGTGAAAAAGGACAGGGTAATTTAGCAAGACCATATTAAAACAAGCTGGAGGACACGGTGTGTCAGGGTCCCAGGTTCACTCCCCAGCATTACAGCCCTACTCAGGAGTGAGGGTGCAGCCCTCAGCAGTGCACACTTCTATCAGCCTACAAGGGTTAATACTGGGCCCTCTCCTCTCCCTTCTGGCTTTGGGACTCACTGGTGTCAGCTTGCCAGTCAGCAGCAGCAGCAGCGTGCTCTTCCCCACACCGTTGGGGCCCACGATACAAACTGGAAGGAGACAGGTGGTCAGAGAAGCAGCCTCAGTCTTGAGACTCATGTTCCACACCCCACGTCACCCAGGACCAACTCACTCCGCGAGTCCATGTCGATGCCAAAATCCAGGTTCTTAAAGAGGGGCTTCTGCCCCTCATAGCCAAATGTCACACCTGAGAAAAAGCAGCCACTTATAACTTCCCAGTCATTGCAGAGGCTTGGCCTTGGAGGAAAGGGCTGTCCACGGCAGCAGTGGTCACTCACCGTGCAGGCCGAGCACAGGTGGGCTGAGAGGTGGCGGGTCTGGGAAGGTGAAGCGCACGGTGTATTCCTTGGGGCGCTTCAGGAGCTCAGGGGGCTCCTGAGACTCCTCATCCTGGTTTTTCCGACGGCATTTCTGCTGTTTTCGAGTCAGGACTTCCTTTGTTTGCTTTTCCTGGACGAGGGAAGAAGGCAGCAATCCATGCGGGCTCAGTCCCACAGGCTCTCCCACCCTGCTCTCCACAGTTTAGACACGCACTGCCTGCTTGGTAGACTTGCCCCCAGCCTTCAGCTCCTTCAGCTTCTTCTCCTGTTTCTCATATTGCTTTAACAGTTCTTTCTGCTTCTGCTGGTACATCTTCTTGAAGGTCACTGGGGGCAGAGGAACAGCCAGGGACAGGTGAATTGGGGAGAGAAGCCATGTATGGAGGTTTGAAGACACAGCACATCGCCAGCCCAGGGCCTGTTACTCAGGTCCTGCTCGGGGGTCCACCTGCCCCCCGGGGTCCACCTGCCCCCCCCCCCCCCAGAGCTTCCTTACTGTAATTGCCCCTGTAGTAATGGAGCCTCTGGGCATCGAGGTGGATGATATCAGTGCAGACGTCGTCCAGAAAGCCCTGGTCGTGCGAGACAATCAGCAACGTCTTCCTCCAGCCCTGAAGGTAGCTGCAGTGTAGAAAGGGGTGTGGGGTGTTATAATAAGGGGCGGGAACAGGGAAAGCAGCCAATGGGAGCCAACGACACAAAGGTGGTGAACAGAGGCCACGCACTTATTGAGCCAGATGACAGCGTTGAGGTCCAGGTGGTTGGTGGGTTCATCCAGCATCAGCAGTGTGGGTTCCATGAACAATGCCCTAAGGAGGAATGGAGGGCAAGGTCAGCAGACCCAGAGCCCCTGGCTGGCAGAACTTAACGAGAACTTTCTATTAGACAGGGACCACAAGGGAGAAAGCCCTGAGCTCTCACACTCCACAGTGAGGGTAGTGTACCATGGCCTCGAACCTGACTGCTAAAGTGGCCTTGGAAGAAAGGAAAGGGAAAAGAAACGGGCAGAGTAGCAGTAGGGCCCACCTGGCCAGGGAGACACGCATGCGCCAACCCCCAGAGAACTTCTGTGTGGGACGATTCTGCATCTCAGGGTCAAAGCCCAAACCAGCCAGGATCCGCCTTGCCTTGGCCTCTGCAGCCGCTGCCCCAGTAGCCCTCAATTCCTCATAGACCTGGGAGGAGGGAGAAGAGGACCCATGTCCAAGGGTCCCAAGACCCCCAGGCTCACCCTGCCTCCCCACAGCAGCTCCTCTACCTTTTCCAGCCTCTCAGCGGCCGTGTCATCCCCCTGCTCCAGCTGCCCCTGAAGCTGCCGCTCTTCCTCCAGCAACTTGAGTCGCTTGGTGTCCGCACGAAGCACAGCCTGCACTGCTGGCGTTTCATCAGCCACCACCTCTAAGGAAGGGCAGGTTCAAATGTCAACGCCAGTCCTGGCCACCTCACTTAGGCAGAACTCCTAGCGCCCCCCTCAGCCTCACCCTGCTCACCCCTCCCCCACCCCGTTGCCCCCCCACTCACCCTGCTCACCCCCCCACACCCCTAGCCCCCCCCACTTACCCTGCTCACCCCTCCCCCACGCCCTTTGCCCCCACTCCTGGCCTCACCCTGCTCACACAGCAGCACATCAATGTTAGGGGGGATGCACAGGGCACGGTTGGCAATGTGTTTCAGGAGTGTGGTCTTGCCTTTGCTGGAGAACAAGAACCATGAGGACCCAGCCACCCAGAGCATCCTCCTTTCCCCTTCAGCCCCACCTTCTCACCCATTGGGCCCCACCAGCCCGTAACGGCGGCCGGCGACGATGTACAGGTCAGCGTTGACAAACAGCTCCTTGCCATGGGCCGAGATGCTGAACTTTTCCAACTGTAGCCGACAGATTGGAGGAATCCAGGACAAACATGCACACAAACACACACAGGAGAAATCTTCACTTTCCTCAGTGGGGCCAGCCTTTCTACCCCTTCCCTCCAAGCATGGGCGCTCTTATTTCTGCCACCTTGCTTAAGCCAGCAGAACCTTCCCAGTGCATCCACTCCTTTACACGCCTTCTGGGGCTACCAAGAGCCCGAGGGAAAGTGAGGACAGGCCTTTCCTGAGGTGAGTAAGTGGGCAAAGGCCCACACATCTCACCTTGATGTCAGATGCATTTTCTAGCATTGCCTGGCGGGAGGACACCTCTGCCTGGGACACTGAGAAGTCATTTTCTGCAGCATTGGCTGCTTTTAAAGACTCCACCTGGCGTTCATAATCCATCTGGGGAAGGAAAGGACACTCACGTCACCACACAGCAGCTCCACCCTGTCATGGCTGAGAGGGGCTGAGGGACACACCACCCCCTCCTTTCAGCTGCTCTGTGTCAAGCAGCCCCCAAAGCTCTCCTCATACCTGGCCTTACAAACCCACAGACACCATGAAGAGCAAGGCTGACCTGTTTCTTCAGCTTTTTCTTTTCCTTTTTGCTAAGGTGGGCATAGGGGTCATTTGCCTTCGACTCCCCCTCCTCCTCTTCTCTCTCTTCCTCTCCGCCCTGTGAGAGCACGTGGCAATCAAGAAACAATCAGAAGCAGCAGCACACACACCAAGGACTGACGTCCCAGAGAGCTGGTTCTGGGTGTGTAGGTGAGACAGTGAGTGCTGCCTGCTGGTCTGCAGAGCGAGTTCCAAGACAGCTAGGACTACAGAGAAACCTTGTCTTGAAAAACCAAATAACAAAAACAAAACAAAAAACCCAAACCCAGAAACAGACAAACAAAAGCTCCCTTCGCACCTGCCATGCATCCAAGTGGGCAGGGAGCTGTCCTCCCCCCCAGCCTGCAGGGAGCTGTCCTCCCCACCCAGCCTGCAGGGAGCTGTCCTCCCCACCCAGCCTGCAGGGAGCTGTCCTCCCC
>NW_026068261.1:122875-163260 GCF_014885135.2 Alexandromys fortis | reverse complement strand
CCCCCCCAGCCTGCAGGGAGCTGTCCTTCCCACCCAGCCTGGTCTAGCTTATGGTCCGCTCTCACTCATCCCGAGCCACTGGGCTGCATACAGTCCTTGCTCAACACTGCCACCAGAAACCACCAGTGTGAAATGTGTGGTAGGTAATGAAAGGAAAGGCCTGTAACTAAAGAACTAACTTCCAAGTGTAACCGAGGGTGGGACAAATGAACTTCTGTCACTAACATGCAAAGAAAACACTGCACTGTGCAGCCTGAGGATGTTACAGAGACAGAGACACGACAGCATCCAGACGTGATAACTGAGACCGCACTCGACAAGGCGTGTTCTAGATCACAGTGCCAGCGAATGGCACAGACAGAGGCAAACTCCAGGCCTTTTCCTCTTCCATCCAGTGCTGCAGCTCCAGCCTCTGGGCCAAACCTGACGACCAATGCCTGTCTTCATGTGGTCCATGGGGTAAAATGGCTGCCACTTTCCAAGAGTTGTAAAAAGATGAGACAGAGAGACAAACCTAAACACTACTTCAGTGCCCTTTCCTACAGTCCCGGCTGTGCTGGAACTCAGTTCTGCCTCTCTCCCGAGCACCAGGATTAAAAGTAGGCTCCACTGCCTCGCAGGACAGCAACAGACTTCACCCCTCCCGCCCTGGGCCCCAGCAGAACACAGACCTGCTCTGCCTTCTTGACTTTTTCTCTATCCTTCCCTTTAGTTAGTTCTTCATCATCTTCTCCTTCACTGTCTGGAGCAGCACATTTACTCTGAGGCTAACAAGGGAAAGACAGGCCTGAGGAAACGCTCCACTGATGAGAGCTGTCACCTGCAGCCGCCACCTGCAGCTCTCACCTTGGCCTTCCCTTTGGACTTCTCCTCCTTTCCTCCCCGTTTGTTCTTGAGCCCAGGCTGCTGCTCCTCAGACACAGCCTGCGGGACACACACAGATGACTTTGTTACTCTGCCACTTACAAACACATTTCCAGAGAGCCCACCACGGTTCAAAAGGGCTGCTGGGAGTGGGGTGGGGGGTGGACACACGACATGAGACCCAGAAAGTGCCACTCAAGCAGGAGTAAACCAGACAAGGGCTAGAAGGCTGGGGGGAGCAGCAGCAGAACGGCAGCAAAGGCTTAAGCAAGGAAGGACGCAGCCAAACTGCTGCAATGCCATGGCAGAGTCCCAAGGAGAGAGGCAGGCGGAGGGTCTTTGTTTCAGATTTGGAGTTTTAATCTCTAAAGACTGCGGCAAGACAGACAACTCTAAGTAAAGATGAGTTTTGGCAGCACGACCAGGGCAAACTTAGGAGAGCTGGTTTACAAGCAGGAAACCACGCCTCACCTTGTTGATGCGATTCTTCTCTGGCTTGGCAGGCTTGGGAGCATGCTTTTCTTCCTCCTCCTCGTCATCACTGTCATCCTGAATCAGGGCTTCAAAAACATTCCCACCCTGCAGGAAAAGACCTCAGAAGTCAGTGGGGCTGTGGCGGCTGCCCTTAGGATTCTCTACTCACCTGCTGACAGCTCACCTTGGCCTTCTTCCCTCCTCGGGGAACCGGCGCAGGCGCTGAAAGGACAAGGAGAGGAAATGGTCAAGAAGATTCCAGTGTCTGGCTCCTTCACTTCACCAACACAAAGACCTTGCAAGGAATGAGGCCTTACTCCCCACCAACCATGAATTTCGGATGCCTCCCCGTCCCTCAGGTTCCTTTCCCTCTCTCTCTCTCTTTTCCTTCCTTCCTTTCTTTCTGAGACACAGTTTCTCTGTGGAACAGTCCTGGCTGTCCTGAACTTGCTTTGTAGACTAAGCTGGCCTTGAACTCAGAGATCCCTGCCTCTGCCTCTCAAGTTTGGGGTTAAAGGCGTGCGCCACCACCTCCTGGTTTCCCCTCCAGAAACTTACCCTCGTCCTCCTCATCACTGGCTGGCACAGAGAGCTGCTTAAGACGCTCCATGAGCTCTTTCTCTTCACCATCGTCGTCCACATCCTTCTTCCGTCGGCCTTTTCGGGTGTCTCGCTTTTTCTTCTGCTGCTGAAACAATGTGGAGTTAATTGAAGTCCTATCAGCTGAGGGCTCAGAGGGGCTGGTGGGTCCGAGATGTCCCGGGATTCCCAGCCCGTCATGGGTACCTGCTGCTGCTGCTGCTCCTTGTCCTTCTGGGCTTTCTCTTCTTCTCCAGCTTGTTTGTCTTCTACTGCCAGTTCCTCAAAGAACTGTAAAGGGGACAAGACGCAGCAAGCCTCTCAGAGGCCGCCAGCTGTGTGCATGGAGGCCTTATCTTGCCTCTCTCTCCTTTACAAAGTCATCTTTTTTTTTACCAGTGGTCATCTTTTTTTTTTTTTTTATCTGAATTCACCATGCCTAACTCTCACTCATGTTTGCTCCCCAAGAACGTCTGGTTCCCATTTTTGTACAAGTATGACACACGCGTGACCACTGAAGCCATGAGCCCACTGAACTCCCCAACCTGAAGACCTGTAAGACAGCAGTATTTGTTCTTTTATGGTTTTTGTTTGTTTGGTTTTCTAGACAGGGAGTCTCTGTAGCTTTTGGAGCCTGTCCTGGAACTTGCTCTGAAGACCAGGGTGCCCTTCAATTCACAGATTCCTGCCCCTTTCTGCTTCTGGGATTAAAGACGTGTGCTACCACTGTCTGGCCACTGATTTTTTTTTTCTTCCTAGACTGGGTTTCTGTGTAGCTCTGGCTGTCTTGGAACTCACCCTAGTGGACAGGTTGGCCTTGAACTCAGATATTTGACTGCTTCTGCCTCCTGAGTGCATGCAACACCATCATCACTGCCCAGCTCTTTCTGAATTTTTAAAAATATGAATTCTTTGAGACTCTCCCATGAGCCCATGTGCCTCCTGCTTCCCGACTGGCAAAACTACCCAGCCACCCAGAGTCCCTTTTCTTAGCAAGCCCTTTCTCTCCTCAGACCTCACAGGTCCATTTATACACATTGGAACACCCACAGCCACTTCCCTTCCTGGACCCTCATTTTCTCACCGTCTTTTTGGTCTTCTTGTCCTTTTTGCCTTTTTTCACCACTTTGTCTGGAAGGTGAAACAGAAATCACAACATTAGGTCTTTACAAACACCCAGCAGCCTGAGCTCCAGCTGGCTCTACCCGGAAAACAGTCTCACAAAACAATCCATCTGCTTTCCTTTGCTCTTCCAAACACTACTTCCTTAGAACATTTTTTCAAGCTGGGCAGAGGCAGGTGGATCTGTGAGTTCAAGGCCAGCCTGCTCTGCAGAGCTATTACTCAGAGAAACTCTGTCTTGAAAAACAAAAGAGCAAGGGCCCTGAGAAAAAGTAGATTTTTCTGGGTGGAGAGGAGAGGCTAGCTAGCCTCACACCTAGTGCCACACACGGCTCCTATGGAGGAAGCTTAAAGATGGCACAGGTGGGTCACAATGCCATGTTTAGACCAGCTGTGAGAAGACACACTCATGTGGAAACACGCGGGTCAAATGGGACACGGTCAGGCTGCGGGTAAGGCTTTTAGTTGGCCGAGGAGCAGTGCGTTATTGGTGTGACCTTTGGTACCTTCAAGCCTTGCGTTCACTTCAGTGGAAGAGAATGGCTTTCCCTATCCCACTGTACTGTGTGTGATCCCCTACCCTATCTGCAGATGAACACCCAGGCTGTGCTCAACCTACAGTGTAAAGGACAACTGGTCACTTTCCCATGCAGTCTTCTAGCCTAGAGAGTGACCCGAAAGACTCTCAAGGCACAAAGGAGTCTGGTCCACTGCTCACTTCTGCCCACTGTTACACATGCAACCTTCCACTCTCCGTGCACAGAGGAAGGATTAATCACGACTTCCCTCCTTGGCCGGGACACTACCATGGTTTCTGAAGGCCACATTCACTCAGAGTCATCAGTCGCCTGGAGCTGTCACTGCTTCCTTTTTAAAGGAGGACTTATTTGACAGGCAGGGACGTCTATCTGCCGTGTCAGAATGCCAGCAGAGGGCGCTAGAAAGTCACACCTGCTGAGCCTTTCCAGCCCCACAGTAAGCATCGCTGCATCCGAATCCCATGTGTTCCACACTCCTTATTTATCAGAAAGTCTTACTGAATATCTGTTTTGCCAAAAAAACTAAACAAAACAGAACAAAAAGCCCTGGATATAATAAAAGACAGTCTCTCTATAGCCTCAGAGGCCAACAGAGGCCCTACCCATCTTTCCTGCTTCCTGCCCCAGCTAGGCTGTGGACTCTTATCCTCCCAGGTACCTTGCTAAGTCCAGACATAGAAACCTACATTAGTCTCTGCTCTACACATCCTACCCAGAATGCTTTTCAAGCCTGAGCCTGGTACTCACTGGGTGACTGGAGCCCACAGGTCAGAGGGAGTGCAGGGTTAACACTCAGGACCTTCACGTGCCAGCCAGCCCGTGGAGCCCAATCCCAATGACCTAGGGCCTCACATACACTGGCTCCTCACAACTCAACCACATCTCAGTCCTTTATTTCCACCTTTAACTTTGAGACGGAGTCTCACTAAATTGCCCAGTCTGGCCTCCAGCTTTGGCCTCCCACACATTTGGAATTACAGACCTGAGCCACCAGTCTGCCCCGCGCCTCCCGACCCCCACGGTTTCTCTGCGTATCCCTGGCTGTCCTGGAGTTCACTCTGTAGATCCTGCTGGCTTCAAAATCAGAGATTCATTTGCCTCTGCTTCCCGAGCACTAGAATTAAAAGTGTGAGCCACCATGCCTGACATTTTAGCTGGAGTGAGAAAAGCCCGTGCACAGGTCATCGCATAGGTCTGCGGGACCAGAGCTCCGCCGCGCCTCTCCTCTTCCTACCCCCATATTATAGCTTTCCTTAAACTTTCCTGAGTTACAAAGCAGGAAAAAAACACTTGAATATTAACATTCCTGGCCTATATTTGTAATCCAGCTAACAGGCTAAGGAAAGAGATTCACGACAGTTTTGGCTACATAAAACTGAATTATGCCGAGGTGTGGCGGCCGCACGCCTTTAATCCCAGCACTTGGGAGGCGGAGGCAGGGGGATTCTAGAGAACAGCGCGGTCTACAGAGTGAGTTCCAGGACAGTTCGGGCTATGTAGAGTGACTGTTGTCTTTTTTTTTTTTTAAAGTTTGTTTTAACTAAAACAAACCAAATGTGAAATTACTGTAGTCTTTCGTGTCTATGATCTCCCTCAAAGTGACTTCAAGCCCCTTCTTGTTCCCTTCATTCCACACACACAGCACATCGCACAAGTACCAAAGTAATCCCTGACCACAGACCCTATCCGAACTCAAGGCTAACACTCGGGCAGTCCCGTCCGACCGAGTCCCGGCTCCTGTCCTCTCGTCCCTCCCTCGGTGCCATATGCTCCGGCTCGCCTCCCGGGGCTCTGGGACGGCCCCGTGTGCGCGGCCTCTGCCCCCGGCGCACATGCGCAGGACCCACGCCCCACGGCGGCCGCCGTCGTCCTGGCCGTTCCTGCCTCCTCCCCGCTCACCCGCGGGGCTCGTGCCCTCGCCGTCCCCGATCCATTCGGGCTCGGGCGGCTGCTGCTTGGGACCCTTCGGCATCGCGGCGGCAGTTGCGAGTCCTCCGCAGGCGTCCGGCGCCGTTTCCGTTTCCGGCGGCGTGGGGCCGCCAGTGGGCGGACTCTCCATTAGTCACCGCCCCGCCCCCCGGCGGCCCTGGCGCGCCCACGCCCTGGGCTGGGGGTGTGGTCTGGGGTGGGCTGCGCCCTGTGACGGTCCCCACGCCTGAGCTGCTGAAGGCGACGCGGTGACACCCGAAGAACGACATAATTTCTGGGTAGGGAGAAGAGGCTGAAGCATCTCTGATCTCACTGTGTCACCCTAGCTGGTCTGGAACTCGCTGTGTAGACCAGGATGGCCTCCAACGCAGAGTTGGTGGCCTGTGTCGCCACATCCTGCCCAGGAAGCACACCTTTTTAAAGGGTTGTCGTTGAGACAAGGGCTCACTATGTAGTACTTGGCTGTCCTAAACTCACAACGTAGACCTGGCTGGTCTGGAGCTCCTAGAGCTCCGCCTGCCTCGGTCTCTGGGAGAGCTGGGATTACAACAGGTCGGCACTATTACACGTGAGTGGCCTCTTTACTAAAACAGAACAAACACCTCCTCAATCATTCCCCACTACTTTCTAATCTTCTTCTTGTATTTATTAATTTTTATTTTAGACAGGGCTTCTCTGTGTAAGTCCTAGAACTCCCTTTTAGATCAGGCTGGCCTCAAATTCAGAGATCCGCCTGCCTCTGCCTCCCAAGAAGCATATGCCTTTTAAACCACAATCAGGACTTCTAACTCTAAGAATGGCAGGCACAGGAGCTCGAGGGAGGCGTCTCTACCACAGGGCCAGCGCCCATCCTTCGGCATGCCTCAAGGCCATTAAGTGGCCAAAGAGGACCTTGAATTGCCCCCATTTTCGTGTCTCCACCTCCCTCCTGAGTATTGAGATTACACACCTGGTATTTTTTTTTTTTAAAAAAAAAAATTTTTAAATTTTTTTTTTTTTTTTTTTTTTTTTTTTTGGTTTTTTGAGACAGGGTTTCTCTGTGGCTTTGGAGCCTGTCCTGGAACTAGCTCTGTAGACCAGGCTGATCTCGAACTCAGAGATCCGCCTGCCTCTGCCTGCCAGTGCTGGGATTAAAGGCGTGCGCCACCATCGCCCGGCCTATCTTATTCTTTTTTATGTACATTGGGGTGTTTTGCTTGCATGTACATCTGATCTCCTGGAAGTGCAGTAACAGACAGGGGTGAGTTGCCATGTAGGTGTTGGGACTTGAACCCAGATCCTCTGGAAGAGCAGCTGGTGCTCTTAACTGCTGAGCCATCTCTCCAGACCCAATTTATATGTTCTAAGAATTGCACCTAAGGTTTCATGCATACTATTCAAACACTCGACCAACTGGGCCACACCTCCAGACCCCCATGATGCTTCTGTCCCCATCAACTTTCTAATCTAATACCAACAGATCAGAAGAAGCCAATGCTGGCTTTGTCCTAGTGACATAGTTGGGTCACTTTCCCCCCATTTCTCCAGAGGGTCCTCCTCCCTCCCTGGCTCGCCTCTGCTGCTGGGGTAGAGATGTACTTCCAAGCTCAATCTTTGACAGTCTTAAAAAAATGCTTTTATGTGTGTTTGGCTTGCATGTGGGCACTGAGTGCATGCCTAGTGCTCTCAGGCCAGAAGAGGGCGCCAAATCCTGTGGAACTGAAGTTACCGGGAGCGGTGAGCTGTTCTCTGCTCAGGTTCTCAAGAGCAAATGGCAGAGCCCTGCCTCCAGCCCCAAATGCTTTTGATTTGATTGCTCCACACACACTGAAGTTCCTCCAATTCCACTATTCAGGCCTGTGCCACCATTTTACCAACTAAAATATCCATTTCTGGGGCTGGAGACATTGCTCAGTGTTTAAGAGCACTTGTTGCTCTTGTAGATGACCCTGGTTCAATTCCCAGCACCCACATGGCGGCTCACAACTGTGTGTAACCCCAGTCCCAGGGGATCTGATGCCTTCTTCTGACTTCCAGGGGCACCAGGCACATAATCACACATGCAAAATAGCTATACACATAAAATAAAATTTAAATTCTTGTTTTTTAAATCTCCAAGTCTGATCCCCGACCTGAGTGGACAGGCTTGTCCAATCTCTCCACAGTGAAGCAGGAAGTCCTCAAAAAGCCCAACATCATCAGATCCAAATGCTATGCTGCGTGTCTAAGGTCACTCTGCACTCTCCTTGGCCATTTCTGCTCCATCTGTGTCTCCTTCAGACCGCAATCCTTGCCATTACCTGATCTGCTCCCCGTTTCCAGAGTGAACTACTCTGCTGCCTCTGATGAACTAATGGGGTAATGGTGACTGGAACACAGAAACAAGGGAAAAAAAATACCGGTTTCCACTGTGTTTATTACTAATATAAAAAAAACATTAAAAAGAAAAAAAGTCACTCTTAGTTCTCCAACAACTCTCGCCCTCCTGCCCACACCTCCTGACCCTCTTCCTCAGGGCCAGCTCAAAACACAACATGTTCACTGCCGTTTTCACAGAAAACAACCAGTGTCAAGGACGTCAGAGAGGAGGGTCAGAGGGGACAGTACTCACTGTCCAGGGGGAGAGTCACAGAGTTCAAATGAAAGGGCTGGTGGTCCCACAATGATAGGGCCCAACTAAAACGAGACAGGCAGGAGCTGGGTGGGGAGGCCCGCCTGAGGCTTTGCAGGACATCACTGGCTGTCAGACCCAGAATAACTGACACCAGGGGAGAGGGCACGACAGGAAGGCTCACGTTCTCCCATGCTGGGAGGTAGGTGAAATCTGGAGGGCACCAAGAGCCTTACTCGATTTGGCAGAAAAACTTATCTAGTGTGGGGAAGTCACAAAAATGCCACAGACACTGAGGAAGGCGACAGGGGATGCACAGTTTCACAAAGCACAGTGACCACAGGCCTTAGCGGTGGGGCTCATGCTACTGACAAGAAGCTAGGACGTCCAAAAGCAGGGGTAGGCTGTTCGGGGAGCAAGCCTGGACCAGTCGCTCAAACCTGACCCCAAGGCCAGACAACCTGGTGCACTTCCTGGACAGCTGCAAACACTGGGGCTTCCTGTCAAAGGACTGCAGGCTGCTCCAGGGTCCTTGGGAACCGAGGGCAATACTGGGGGACAGGCCAACAGATGCACAAGAAACAGCACCAAAGGTTTCCTGTTCAGCAGTCACTTGGCAGAGGGGAAGATCCAGGAGGCGGTGGAACGGAGCAAGACGGGGTCCCAAAGGTCTGGAGCCTGGATCAGAAGACAGTGCACACCGCACACCAGTGACAACCACAACTCTGGACCCCAAACGGGGGAGGTGATGAATGGGGTGGACATGTCGCTGACTGAAGGTGATAGGAGAACCTTCAAGTAGCTATGATGGGGCCACGAGGTCAGCCTGTGTGGGAAGGCACAGTCTCACAGAGGAGGGCCATTGACGCCTGGATGGTAGAAGGCACAATGGTCTTCATATCGACAGTGGCCCTTTTTAGAAAAGTGTCGGCAGACAGGGCGGTCAGATTTGTCTGTGAACAAGGGAAAACAACAGCTTAACACCTGAGCGAGTACCCCAGCATGCAGGAGGCTGAGACAGGAAGACTGCTACAATTTGAGGTCAACCTGTCCACTACCCCAAAAATAAAAACAGCTTTCCTTCCCTAACCCCCCAAAAATCGTAAGGAAGAAAATGAAACAGGATGCAGAGAACCCAGTTCTCTGCCACACACATTCCCTCTGGTTCTGGTGTTAGGGTAGAGCCCAGTTCTCTGCCACACACACTCCCTCTGGTTCTTGTGTTAGGGGTAGAGCGTGGAGCTCAGGGACACTATGCAGCTTGCTCAACCACTCCCAGACTACCAAGTATTTTTTTTTAAAGATTTATTTATTTATTTATTATGTATACAATAGTCTGTCTGTTTATATGTCTGCAGCCCAGAAGAAGGTATCAGACCTCATTACAGATGGTTGTGAACCACCATGTGGTTGCCGGGAATTGAACTCAGGACCTTTGGAAGAGCAGGCAATGCTCTTAACCACTGAGCCATCTCTCCAGCCCTTTTAATGATTTTTAAAGGTTTATTTACTTATGTATACAGTATTCTGCCTGCATGTCTGCTTACAGGCCAGAAAAGGGCACCAGATCTCATTATAGATGGTTGTGAGCCACCAATGTGGTTGCTGGGAATTGAACTCAGGACCTCGGGAAGAGCAGTCAGTGCTCTTAACCTCAGAGCCACCTCTCCAGCCCCCAGACTACCAAGTATTTTGGAAAGGCATTCTTTCTGAGGGAAGAAAGATGTTTAATGCTACAAGTAGCTGGCAGCTCAGTGGCAGAGGAATCCTTAACTTGGGAAAAGCCATGCATTAATTCTCAATGCTCTCAGAGACAGCCCAAAGGAGAAGAGACCGGAGGGAGCATGCTGGCATGCAGGACAAGGCACAGGCATAACAAGGTGGGCCTTACCTTCCATCACCGGGGGAATGTCCGGAGGTGGGCAGGTGTTCTTGACAAGAGACCAGCTTTTGAGCCTTCGTGGATTTCTTGGCTCTTTGTAAAAGCTTTCCCTAGAGGGACCCCCATGGCCTGGCCCAGGAAAAGGAGGCTCAGTATTGACACCCCACCAACCACGACCATATGGGCTAGCTCTAGGACCAAGGCCTCCTCGAAGAGGGCCTCTACCCCGTGGAGGAGGTGGGAGACTCAGCAGTGGTGGAATCATTGGTCCCCTTGATCCTGGAGGACCCCTGTGAAGAGCTACAGAGAGAAAGACAGGGAAGGGTGACTGCTGAGCAGCTAACCCCCGACAAAAGCCCCTCCCCCATCCACGGGGGCAAAGCATTCTGACACACCACTTCAAGTGCACAAGCCAATTATCACAGCTCTACCTGGGCTTCCATCACCCAGGCAAAGAAATTAGTTTTCTTAGTGCTTCTTAATCCCATGCTGGGAATTGAACCCAGGACCCTGTGTACACTAGGCAATTACTATACTACTGAGCTAAATCCCCAGCCTCAAAGAGAGACATCCATCTATGTGCCCTTTCCTCTCACAGAAGGTAGCCACTATCCTGACCTTTTTCTCCCCTCTGAGACAGGGTTTCTCTGTATAGCTCTGGCTGTCCTGGAATTCCTGCCTGACTCCCAACTGTTGGGACTAAAGGTTTAAAGGTTTGCACCACCACACCCGGCTTACATCAGCTACTTTTTAAGTATATGGTTCAATACTCTAAATTCACGTGCTATCACACAGAATCCTAGAACCAGAACGGGTTCCTCTGAACAAGCCCTTTCCTTATATACCCAGCAGCCCGCATCCCACTTCAGACAGCGAACGCACTTATCTTTCCGTGCCCGCCGTGTTCTCAAGGTTCGCATGCTGGGCCCTAAACATTTCCTTCCTTTGTAAGATGAAACAATATCCCATTGAAAAGATAAATACTGTTAGCTTTAATGGCAGCCTGGGCTACATAGCAACCCTCTCAAAAAAAACCCAACCCCAAAAGACCATGCTTTCAATTCCTTGTAAAAATACATCCCGAAATGGAACTGTTGGCTTGTGTGGCAGTTCCGTCCTTCTGCTTCCTTACACAGGGTCTGTAGCTCAGGCTAGCTCCATAACTGCTAGTCCTCCTGCTTCACCCTCCTAAGTTGTAGACATTCGCCACCGTGTGTTTTAATTTTAGTTTTCTTTCTTTTCCTTAAAGATTACTTATTAAGTATACAGTGTTCTGTCTGCGTGTTTGCCTGCAGGCCAGAAGAGGACACCAGATCTCATTACAGACAGTTGTGAGACACCACCATGTGGTTACTGGGAATTGAACTCAGGACCTTTGGGAGAGCAGGCAATGCTCTTAACCACTGAGCCATCTCTCCAGCCCCTCATTTTTAGTTTTGTAATAAATCTCTGTACTGTTTACACAGTAGTTATATGGTCTCAGGGCTAGCTTACAGTGTTATCTGATTAACAGAAATTCGTATTGTTTGATGCTGCTCCTTTAGGACTAGCACAGTGTGTGTATGCATAGAGGCCAGAGCCTGGTAGCGTTTCCTTGAACCTGGCCCTCACTCACAGCCGGCAAGCCCTGGAGCCCCCACCTCTGCCCTGTACCCAGCTCCTGACATGGCTGCTGCGGTCTGACATCAGGTCTCGTTTGTGTGATGCGAGCATTCTGTCAACTGGGCACCTCCCCAGTACGTCTCCTCCCCAGGGTCTCATGTAGACCAAGCGGATCCTCAACTCCTATCCCCTTTGCTGCCACTATGCCTGCCTGGTCTGGGTGTTGTTTACAAACTTTATTTTAATCCTGTTTATTTTACAGTTTCCTTAGACTTGATTTTTTATTTGGTATTTCTACAATATCAAAGTTCATAGTTTTCCCTAAATGTATGAGACATCACCACTTTACTGACAGAACCACTTCTTTGGTTACGTCTTTATACGTAAATGTTCATATATTAACAGGCCCCCTGATTATCTCAGACAGGGTCTCACGTATCCCAGGCTAGCTGGTCTTAATTTGCTATGTAGGAGAGGTGGCCAGGAGCTTCTGATCCTCCTGCCTCAGTCTTTCAAGTATTACAAATTACAAAGAATGTCGATCATTCTATGAAAACCACAATGTCATAGCTACTAAAGCTTTGCACCAAATCTTCCTATGCTCTGCCATGTAGAGTCTGTGTTTCCCTATAATGGAGGTTCATTCCTACACAAGCGGAACAGACAGGCTGTGAAAGCCTCAGACTTAGGAGTTAATTTGGAAGGAAACCGACATTTTGACAGCACCATGTTTCTAAATACATACACAATCACTCATTGAGGTACACACGCATCAGGGCCCATTCCTCCTCACCTGACTTGGGGTCACCAGGCTTTCCATTAGCCATGGGGGGAGGGCCCAGAAGGCTGGGTGGTCCTAAGAGCAGACGTGAAAACACAGTCATCAGAATGGTGCAAAGGACTGATCATCTCGTTCTTACGTGGTCTTTAACACTCATTTTTCTTTAACCAATAAAGTCAGATATATCCACTCAGCAGTGCCGCAATCTCTCACCCCGTCCATCTGCCCGTCCCTCTGCAGAGTTGTCCGAGACTGAGCAAAACAGTGGAGATTCCATCACAGCTGCATCCACAACATGCCCAGTGATTCCACAAACCCCAATCCCTCACCTTAACTGTTGGCCCATCATAGTTTTTTTCTCCTCTCCTTCCCTCGGGGGAGTAGTTCACAGAAGGCTGCACTTTCACCTAACCAGTGGAAGTGTGGTCACAAATTGTCTTCCCGGTCATCACAATCTGTAATAACGCTGCCGCCCCTCTCCCCCGCCATCCTGCGGCTGCGCAAGCCAGATCTTTAGCCGCCACCTCCCCTGCCTTCTCCGGAAAGGGTCAGGAGCCAGACTGAGGTGGAGGGTTCAAGCAAGCAAACTCCTCATTTAAGGTTCCACTAGCAGCCCTCCCCTAGCCCGCCCCCGCCCCACCTCCACGCGTGCGCCCTTCCTCCTTCCGTTCGAGCCCCCTCCCCCGCACTGCAACCCTCGCCTAGCCCCCGGCCCGCTGACAGGCGTGTGCACGCCCTTCCCCTCACCAAGGCGACTCTCGTCCTCTTCGTCTCCAGGCTCGTCCCGGTCGGACAGTGCGGGATGCTGCGGCGGCTGCTGCTGCTGATTCTGCTTCTTTCGTTTAGGCATCGTGGCTGCGGCAATGGCTGCAGCAGGATTTGGAGGGCAGTGAGGAAGGGGCACACTAGGTTTGTTTCCGCTTCCGGGTGGGCGGTGGGCCGGGAGACCGAGGCTTTCGCCATGCCACTTCCGGCGGGTTGTGGATCCGCGGCAGCATCCTCCACCCCGGGGCCTCGCTCGGTCTGCCGCGCAGCGGGAGGCTGTGCTTCCCCGGTGTAGCCCCTGCTCGCTCGCGCACGTGGAAAAGCACCTCCGCCGCGTTACCGGGAGGCACTGGCCGGACTTCGGGCTTCCGGCGGCACGCGAGCGCCCCGTCGCACCCTGAGGCCGCCACATCCGGTCCCCCGGTTACCATGGCAACAACTGCAGTCACAACTCCGCGCTCTCTGACCTCCTCTCCAAAGTCCTTGCCCCGCTTGCGTTTCCTCCTCGCCCGCCCGCCCGCGCTCGCACGCGTGGCCTGTCGGCCGCCAGCCTCTCGGCATCCTCCGCCGCGAGTCCGTGCGCCGCGGGCGGCGAGCCCCTCGGGGCAGCCGGCGCGGCCGCGTCGCTTCGGCTCGGCAGCTAGGGGCCATCCCGGTGGCTGCCGGGCAGAGAGGCGTGTCCGGCTCGCCCCCTCCCGCCCCCCGCCAGGTGAGTGGCAGCTCCGGGGGAGCTCTAGGCAGGCGGGGATGACACTCGTCCCCCCTCCCGCGACTGCCACTTGGTAGCGCCCGTGACGGAGACGGCCCGGGCCTCCCACGCGCGCCTCCAGCTCGCCGCTCCGCTCCACGCCGCGCATCCCGGAGTCGCCGCCGCGGCCTCTCACTGCCGCTTGCAGCCCGGCCGCCCCGCTCCCCGCCGCCCGCCCGACGCTGACGTCACCGCGGCCCCGCCTCCCCAGGGCCCCGGGCCGCCGGCGGGGGCTGCCCGGGGGAGTCAGTTGCGGCGGCGGGGAGCTCGGCGGAGGGCGGGCCGGGGACGCCGGGGGCCATGCCGAGGAAGAAGCCCTTCAGCGTGAAGCAGAAGAAGAAGCAGCTGCAGGACAAGCGGGAGCGGAAGCGAGGTCAGGGAGGGGGCGGGGCCGCTGCGCAGCTCGGGAGGAGGGGTGTGCCGCCGCCGCACCGCGGGCGTGCGGGGTGGGGGGAGCGGGCTCTCGCGGTCCCGCGTGGGCTGCCACGGTGGGGGTTTCCCGCAGCGGCGCGGGGGTGTGTGCGGGGGCCGGGGAGGGGAAGCCCTGCCGCTGCCACCGGGCGCGGTGACGACTTACAGGCCCATCCGGGAGGGAACTGGGGCGCGCGGTCGGGAGGATGAAGGAGCCTCTGGAGAAGTTGGGGCGGCTGAAGAAGGGCTTGTCCTACCGGCTCGGGGTGCTTTGGGTATCCCGAGAACCGGTCTACACTGGCGTCACCGGTCCCTCCCCTCAGGACTTCAAGATGGGCTTCGCTCCAGTTCCAACAGCCGCAGCGGGAGCCGGGAGCGGCGGGAGGAGCAGACCGACACCTCGGATGGGGAATCCGTGACCCATCACATCCGCAGGCTCAACCAGCAACCTTCCCAGGGGCTGGGGCCCAGAGGCTATGATCCCAACCGGTGAGCGAAGGAGAAGGGCGCCAGCCCGTGATTCCCCGTCCTGAGCCTTGAGGAAAGCTTCTGAGGAAGGCTGGAAAGTGGAGCTTAGTGAGGCCGGAAGCCACGGTGGTTCTCCCACGGATGGGCCACAGTCGTGGTTTCCAAGAGGGGCTGTCAAGAGTTTGTTTTCGGAGATGGGGTGGGGGGGTTACCGAGAGACCTGAACTGCCAGGGGAGGAGGTTTTGCAAAGTTGTCTGTTCTGTCAAGGAGGCGAAGAGATTGTGGTCAGAGGACTCCAGTAGATAGATGCGTGTGGTCCCTCTTCCCTCAGATACCGGCTGCATTTTGAACGGGACAGCCGTGAGGAGGTGGAGAAGAGAAAGAGAGCAGCCAGAGAGCAAGTGTTGCAGCCTGTCAGTGCTGAAATGCTGGAGCTGGATATCCGGGAAGTCTATCAGCCAGGCTCAGGTGAGTGAGTGCCCTCAGCTTGGGGAGCTCGCTGGCCGAGAGGGAGGAGAGCTGGGATCCAAGATGCACCATTGAGTTTGAAAAAAGACCTAGCCGCGTGGTGGTGGCACACACCTTTAGTCCCAGCAGAGGCAGGCAGATCTCTGAATTCGAGGCTAGCCTGGACTATGGAGTGAGTTCCAGAACAGCCAAGAATACACAGAAACCCTGTCTTGAAAAACAAAACAGAGAGAGAGAGAGAGAGAGAGAGAGAGAGAGAGAGAGAGAGAAGAAGAAGAAGAAGAAGAAGAAGAAGAAGAAGAAGAAGAAGAAGAAAGGAAAGAAGGAAAGAGTCCTCAGGTTTGTCTACTTTCTCTCGTTTCCCAGTCCTGGACTTTCCCCGCCGTCCTCCATGGAACTATGAGATGTCCAAGGAGCAGCTGATGAGCCAAGAGGAGCGGAGCTTCCAGGAATACCTTGGAAAGATACACGGCGCTTACGCTTCGGAGAAACTCAGCTACTTTGAGCACAATCTGGAGGTGACGGTGGTGTGGGGACAGGGTTAACATATTGTGTGTGGTCCTGGATAGTGTTCTGGGCTCAGGCAAGAGAAAGGACTCTAGGCCAAATTCCTTGTGATGTTTGCAGACGTGGAGGCAGCTGTGGCGGGTGTTGGAGATGTCCGACATCGTCCTGCTCATCACTGACATCCGACACCCGGTGAGTGCGTGGGAACCTCTGTGAGGGAGATCCTAGTGGGGGTGCTCAAAGGCAGGAGTGGGGAGACGGAGGGGGTGCTTTTCATTTTCCTGGTGAGTGTGTGTCCAGGGCTTGCCATCACTTGTAGCACGTATGCTGGGAACTGTGAAGCTGGAGTCAGCCTTGGCTGTGGTCCTCAGATGGAGACGGTGGTGTCACCTTGTTTTGTGGGCTGGGATCTCTTACTGGCCTGGAGCTCACCAAATAGCCCCGGGGATCCCCCTGGTCTCCTTTTCTGGTGCTGCGGTTACAGCAGCTTTCTTCCTTTCTCATTTCATTTTTATAACTTGTTTGTTTTATTTATTTATTTGTTTATTTTGGTTTTTCGAGACAGGGTTTATGACTTGTTTTAAAGTCTTCAGTCAGAACTGCCTTTTTCTTTTCCTTTTGTTTTGCTCTGCTGAGGATGAAACCCTGGGCCTTACACGTGCTAGGCCTGAGCTTTACCACCAAGCTACACACCCAAGTCAAGGAACTCAGTGTTACATTCGTCTCTCGTAGTCTGCCATTCCCCTGCTGGCCAGCTTACACACACACACACGTCGTTTTCCTAGTTTACCAGAGCTAGACAGTAGAAAGTCCCAGTACAAAGCTCCAGGGAGTTCGAAGGCAACTGGTGACTTCTTAGGCCTAGCCCAAAGGTGCCTTTCTCCCTCCTCTCCTTTCCCCAGCACACCATCGCCACAGATTCCGCCTGCAGTGCTAGGGTAGTGGGCAGGCTGCAGCCCGCTGCTGGACAGCCCTGCGAATCCGGTTTCCTGACGGCCACTTCACTGTTGTTTCCAGTGCAGAAGGGGAGATCCCGATGAGTGCACACATATGTCCAGTTACAGGCGTGCATGTGTGCATCCATATGAACCGTCACATGCACATGTTTTACAGTCATACACACTTAACACAAATACGTACACACGTGCACATGCTTTTGTGCGTGTGGCTGTGCATATGTGTGGCTGTGCACGTATGCACTTACACAGTTGTGTGCACAGAGAAGCATGTGTTGCTTCTTATGCAGTCCACATTCCTGTTCCCTGATCCAGTTGGTGTTGCGTTTCCCGTCCCTCCCTCCCTCTTTCTCTCTCATTGTGACCTGCAGGAAGCGCCCTGAGACTTGCTTGGGTTGTCACTAACACCTGCTTTGCCTTTCTTGTTTGGTGTGGCTGGTTTACTGTTTTCACCCTTACTCTGTCTACATCAGGCAGGGCCTTGCGTTTTTTGCTGTGCCTGGTGACAGGAGCTGGGCTCACGTCTCATCACTCTGACAGGTCGTGAACTTCCCCCCAGCACTGTATGAGTACGTAACTGCAGAACTGGGGCTGGCGCTGGTGCTGGTCCTGAACAAGGTGGACCTGGCCCCGCCAGCTCTCGTGGTCGCCTGGAAGCATTATTTTCACCAGCACTACCCCCAACTCCACATTGTCCTGTTCACCTCCTTCCCTCGGGACACAAGAACTCCACAGGAACCTGGCAGTGGTGAGCCGAGGGGGCCGTGGAGAGGGGGCTGTGGGTGAGCAGAGCGGAGTGGAGGGGGCTGTGGGTGAGGAGAGTGGAGTGGAGGGGGCTGTGGGTGAGCAGAGTGGAGTGGAGGGGGCTGTGGGTGAGCAGAGTGGAGTGGAGGGGGCTGTGGGTGAGCAGAGCGGCACGGGTCAGTGAACAGAGAAGCTTGTTGGCAAAGGACCCTGCTTTGGGGTTAAGGGTTGCAGAGGAGATGAGATGCAGCTTCACCCTCTTATCTCAGTCTTAAAGAAGAATCGGAGACGGGGGAGAGGATGGACTCGGGCGCTGGGGCCGGAGCAGTTGCTGAGAGCCTGCGAAGCCATCACTGCGGGGAAAGGTGTGTGGCGTTTGGAAGGGGCCCATGGAACAAGGGTTCACTTCTCCGGATCTCTCTGTTATACATGTTTGGGAAAGTTGTGGAAGAAGGAGCGACCTCTACTGGTGGGAAGGACCGCATCAGGAGGTGGACAGGAGCCTCCATGGTCTTGTTAGATGCTTTGACAGAGAGAGGAGGGTCCAGTGAGGACTGGGAATTTCCGTCTGCTGTAGTGCACACTGGCATGCCGTGGTATTTCGGAATGCTGGTGACATCAGCTGGGCATTATCCGTAGTGGGGTTCAGTGAGGATTGGGGAACATGCACACTGGCATGCCGTGGTATTTTGGAATGCTGGTGACATCAGCTGGGCATTATCTGTAGTGGCCACCTGGGGGTGAGGGAAACCCCCTTTATTTTTTTCTTCTTTGAGCAGTAGACTTGAGCAGCTGGCGTGAGAAGATTGCTAGGGATGTGGCTGGAGCCTCCTGGGGTAATGGCTCTGGGGAAGAAGAAGAGGAGGAAGATGGGCCAGCAGTCCTGGTAGAGCAGCAGACGGACTCAGCGATGGAGCCCACGGGCCCCTCCAGGGAGCGCTACAAGGATGGGGTGGTGACTATCGGCTGTGTGGGTAAGGACTCAGAGGCCTGCCGTAATGGCTTCCTCCTTATGCAGTTTCAGTGTTTGTGGAGGAGGAGCTGGGCCTCCGTGGGCTCCGTGGTCCTGGGAGCTGAAGGGCACCAACTGCAGTGGCGGGCGTAGCGCTGAGCCTCTCGGTGCCCAGTGCTTCTTAGGTATTGCTTTGAGTGACCAATAGATGTGCCCTGGTTCAGCTGTTCCTCCTACAGGATCTGAAAGTCATAGCAGGAGGGCAGCAAGTGTCAGCTTACCCTGGACCGGAGCCCTTTGCAGTGGGGTCCGAGAGTAGCTCCCCGGTTAACTATGTCACAAGTCTTAGCACATGGAGACAGAGGCAGACAAATCTCTGAGTTCAAGGCCAGCCTGCACTACATAGTGAACTCCCCAGCACGAGCTGCACAGTGAGACCCTGTCTCAGAAAGGAGAAGCTTTGTTTAGCTCCAGCAGAGCAGCCGCGTTGAGCCTGGGTCTCAACCCCTTGGGGTCGCAGGGTCCCTTCACGGAGCCACATGTCAGATGTCCCACATATCACGTTTACATTACCATTTGTAACAGTAGAGAAGTTACAGCCATGAAGTAACAATGAGAGCAGTGTTTTGTTTGGGGTCACCACACGAGGAACTGTGGAACTGTGCTAAAGGGTCGCAGCCACTGCAGTAGAGGAGAAGTGTGCTGTATGGTTAGGGTAGGCTCTAAGGTTCCTTCTCGTTGGACCCATGGGCTGAGAGGAGTATCTTAGGCATTTGTGGGATTTCGTTTTGTTTTATATACTTATTTTATTTTTTATGTGTGTTAGTGTTTTGCCTGCATGTATGTATGTGCATGTATGTATGTGCATGTGTGTGTGTGTGTGTGTGGTGCCTGTAGAGGCCAGAAGAGGACACTGGATTCCCTGGAGTTGGGGTTGTGGACTTTTGTGTTGTAAGCCGCTGTGTGGCTGCTGGGAACAGAACCCACGTCCTGTAAGAGCAGTGACTTCCCTCCAGCCCTGGCATTTTGGACCTCAGCTTAAGTTCCGTGAGAAGCCAGTGGTGGGTGGCAGAATCTGGTCTCGTTAAGAGGTTTGTTGTTTGTACTGACTGGAGGGAATGAGAAGAGGATGCGCAGAGGCTTCTCTTCGTCCTGGGGACAGCCCGGAGCTGCCCTGCCGGGAGGAGCTGGATGTGCTCAGCCTATAGCCCCAGATTTGGGGAGGCTGAGGCATGAGGGTTGTGAGAGTTCAAGGTCAGCCTAGACTGTGTGCGGAGTTCCAGGCCAGCTTGGACCCTCTCAGAGAAGAAGAACCCCCTCCAAGGAGTTGGTCATAGGAAGGTGATAGAGGCGTGTGTGGTGTGTGTGTGTGTGAGGTGTGTGTTGGGGAGAGACTGAGACATGTATTTGAAGGTGGAGAAAATGGGAATTCTGATGGCTTCACTTGGCACACAAGAGAAAGCAAGGGGGGGCTGGAGAGATGGCTCAGTGGTTAAGAGCATTGCTTGCTCTTCCAAAGGTCCTGAGTTCAATTCCCGACAACCGCATGGTGGCTCACAACCATCTGTAATGAGGTCTGGTGCCCTCTTCTGGCCTGCAGACATACACACAGACAGAATATTGTATACATAATAAATAAATAAATATTTTTTTAAAAAAAGAGAGAGAAAGCAAGGGATAAAGAAAGCTTTTTGCTTGTTTATTTTAGAAAGCCTGAGCAGGTGGGACTGTTGAGCCAGGGAAACGGGGAAAGGGGCAGGTTTGGGGGGCTGGAGAGTGGAAGGATAACAGAGGTGCCGCGGTGGAGCAGGGCTGACTCGGGAGACTGCAGTGTGCTCATGTCTGTGGGGCAGGGCTGACTCTGGAGACTGCAGTGTGCTCATGTCTGTGGGGCAGGGCTGACTCTGGAGACTGCAGTGTGCTCATGTCTGTGGGGCAGGGCTGACTCTGGAGACTGCAGTGTGCTCATGTCTGTGGGGCAGGGCTGACTCTGGAGACTGCAGTGTGCTCATGTCTGTGGGGCAGGGCTGACTCTGGAGACTGCAGTGTGCTCACGTCTGTGGGGCAGGGCTGACTGCGGCTGGGAGAGGGAGGAGAGTTGTTTCCCTGGTATGATGGGAAGATCAGGTTTTAGAGGCAGGGAGGAAAGAGAACCACATGAAGCCCACTTCTCTGCCTAGTTCCAGCCAGATGGAGTCACAGGCTGACCAATGGTGCTGTCTTGTTCTGAAACCAGGGAGCATGGTGAAAGCTCACCAGATCAGAACAAGCGCTGGGCTCTCCAAGACTGCTGTGTATTTCTGTTTGTGTTAAAGTTTCTAGTTATGCCAGGCAGTGGTGGCGTACACCTTTAATCCCAGCACCTAGGAGGCAGAGGCAGGCAGATCTTTCAGTTCAAGTCCAGTCTGATTTACAGATAAAGTTCTAGGACAAGCCAGGGCTACACAGAGAAACTGTCCCTCCCCCACCCCCCAAAAAAGTGTGCAGTCACAGGGATAACTTAGCAAATGGCGGCAGAATTAGATGAGCCTTCAGCCTTTTGCACTGGGGTTGTGGTTTGTTTTACATCGGGGTTTTGTTGTTTTTGAAGCGGTTTCCTCGTGCAGTGTAGGCTGGCCTCAGAGTCTCAGCAGTCCTGCCTCAGTCTCTGGAGTGCTGGGATTGCAGCGCGTGTCGCAGTTGGTGGGTTTGTCCTGAGAGCTGCTGCCCTTGTCCTCTCTGCCTCTCCTGGAGGAGCCGGCCAGGCTGTGCATCTGTTCTCAGGGATTGCAGGGGCAGTTGTGTTCCACAGGGCCAGCTTTTGTCGGGTGACTGAGATGCAGGAAAGCCAGGATCAGGAGTTTAAGGTCAGTGTCTAGACTTGTCAGAGAGCCAGATCCTGAACCCTGAGGAGAAGCAGAGAAGTAGGGTGTGCTGGGTGTTGCATAGTGTCGTGGTTACTAAGGCGACTTGTCAAAGACGACATTTAATTGGGAGTGTAAGGTTTGAGGGTGAGTCCAGGGTCGTCATGGTGGGGAGCACGGCAGCGGGAGTAGCCGAGAACTTCCATATGATCCACAAGCTGGGGCGGGGAGAGGGGGGGAGAGACTGGACCTGGTCAGTGGTGCTCAACCTCTGTGCGTCTCGAGCCCTTTCCAGTCTGCGTATCAGATACTCACCTCACATTACAGTTAGGATGTAGCAATGGGGAACTGTATTAAAGGGGCACAGCGTTAGGAAGGTTGAGAACCATTGTCCTAGTCCTTCCCAGAACAGCCCCAACATCTAGGGACCAAGCATGCGAGCTTATGGGGTCGCCCATTCAAGCCACCAGTGTTGCCATGCTGGAGTCGCATACTGGGGTGCAGTAAGTTGAAGGGTGCTTGTCAAGCCAGCCTTGGGCAGCTCATACAGGGAAGGAGTGAATGTGGGTCAGGCAGTGAAGGCCTGAGTGGG
Source organism: Alexandromys fortis (assembly GCF_014885135.2). NCBI lineage: Eukaryota > Metazoa > Chordata > Mammalia > Rodentia > Cricetidae > Alexandromys > Alexandromys fortis. The sequence goes on along the minus strand of NW_026068261.1, from coordinate 141,443 downwards.
GCCGAGAGGTCTGTGCAGGTCCAGCATCTAGGCAAAAAGAAGGTGGTGTAGCCACGAGGTGGGTGAGCCAGCAGGCATCTCCTTGGACACGTCATGATGGCTGTTCTAAGGTACAATTGTGTCTGGTGTCTAAATCCTGACTGATGTGGAGGGAGGCATCTGTCCTGTAAAGGGAGGAACGGACCCCCAGGAGGCCAGGGGATCACCTGGGAGCCACAGCTGTGTCTGGTGTGGTGGCTGTGGTGCTTCCTTAACTTGAGCTGGTGCTCTCCTGACAACCCCTCTGGCCGCAGTCAGGGCCTTCCACAGTCCCTGCATTGTCTTCCTAGGTTTCCCCAACGTGGGCAAGTCCTCGCTGATCAACGGGCTGGTGGGGCGGAAGGTGGTGAGTGTCTCCAGGACGCCAGGCCATACCCGGTACTTCCAGACCTACTTCCTCACGCCCTCTGTGAAGCTGTGTGACTGTCCAGGCCTTATCTTCCCCTCTCTGCTGCCCAGGCAGCTGCAGGTCTGTTGTGGTGGAGGGGGCTGTGGGAGGGAGGTGAGGGTGGGACTGAGGAGGCACTGAGTGCTGTTCCCACAGGTCCTGGCTGGCATCTACCCCATCGCCCAGATCCAAGAGCCCTACACTGCCGTGGGCTACCTGGCCTCCCGCATCCCTGTGCAGGCTCTGCTGCACCTGCGCCACCCAGAGGCCGAGGAGCCTTCAGCTGAGCACCCCTGGTGTGCCTGGGACATCTGCGAAGGTGGGCTTCCTTCACGCTCTCTGTCTACCCTGCCTGAGCTGCTCGGATTCTGCCCTTGTGGAAGGAACCTGGTGCCTGGACTGTGTGGGCGTGGGGCTGACAGGACCGGAACCTGGTTCACAGGCATCCCTTACTGACGTTTTCTCCCTTCAGCTTGGGCAGAGAAACGAGGTTATAAAACAGCCAAGGCAGCTCGCAATGATGTGTACAGGGCAGCCAACAGCCTCCTGCGCCTGGCAGTGGATGGCCGCCTCAGCCTGTGTTTCCACCCTCCTGGCTACAGTGGACAGAGAGGTGAGGCCCTGCTGATGGGTGATGCTAAGAGGGTGGGTGGACCTCAGGACCAGACAGCTCTGAAGAGAGTGATTGATCTGCATGTGTGTGTGCCTGGGATGGAGGACAGCTCTGCAGATAGGTGCTCGAGCAAAGGGGTGCCTGCCAGCACTTGAGGAATTTCTTTGTCGCCACCTGCCCATGTCTCTCTGTCTCTCTCTCTCTCTTACACGTGTCTTTGTGTTCCTCAGGCACCTGGGAGTCTCATGCGGAGACGGCAGAGCTGGTGGTGCTGCAGGGCAGGGTAGGGCCAGCAGGTGATGAGGAGGAGGAGGAAGAGGAAGAGCTGAGCAGCTCCTGTGAGGAGGAGGGAGAGGAGGACCGGGATGCGGATGAAGAGGGAGAAGGGGACGAGGACACCCCAACCTCCGGCCCCGGTTCCTGCCTAGCCGCCCGCAACCCGTACGCCCTTCTGGGTGAGGATGAGTGCTGAGCCCCACCCGGCCCAGTTTCCCTTCCCTAGCTTTGCTTTTGGACTGAGCTGGAGGCCCCTGTTTGCAACTCTGATTGTGAATAAAGATTGTCTGCTTTGTAGTCCTTCCCCGGGCGGCCTGAGTGACGGCTGTGGGAGGCAGAGTTATCTGAGGCCTGGTGCTCACATCCCCACTGGCTCCCCTGGAGTTAGTCCTCCAGCCTTGGAGCGCCCCCTGCTGCCTGACTTTGGTCATATCAGGGATTTGGGGAGGAAGTAACCACAGGTGTGTCTCCAAGAGATATCCAGACCCCATGGAACACAGGTTTTTGGATTAAGATGGGTGTGCCAGGTTCTCCAAATCCTGGGGACTCACAGAGTACAATTCTGGAATTGACTGATAGACATAAGTGTGGCAAAACACTTGTGAAAGTGTCAGTGAGTGTGCACAGGTGGAGACTCAGTTTCCAGTAAGCAACTATGCACACTCAGTTTGAGCAGATCAGCCCTTTGAGTACAAAGTCAAGTTTCATTAGGAGCCTGAGAGCTGGGCTGGAGAGATGGCTGGAGTGATTAAGAGCACTGGCTGCTCTCTTCCAGAGGACGTGGGTTCAATTCCCAGCGCCTACATAGCAGCTCACAACTGTGTGTCTCCTGCCTCAGGGAATCTGGCACCCTCACATAGACATGCATGCAGGCAAAACACCAATGCGTTAAAAACAAATCATAAAACCAAATAAAAGCCTGGGAGCGCGAATCGCTAGACAGCACAGAGCCATTTCCTGCATCCTCTGGTTTGGGGATGGAGCTGAGACTGTTTAACACCTCAGCTAGAAATTGGCGCGTGGCTGAGGCCATCTTTAGTTTTCTATTCCTGCAGAGGTGAGAGCCCTAGGCTGAATTCTTGGTGAAAAGGGAGGGGGCACCCACACTGTTGTCTAGGTAGGGTGGTGGCATTCTCGGACCGACTGCAGGCCTGGCTTCCCATTCGGGTCCTGGGGGCAGCAGCATTTTCTCCAGTGTCAGCACTGATCTGCCAACCAAAGAGAAGGGAGCCTCCATCGAGAAGAGGCTGAGGCCTCGGGCCACACTTTCCTCCACGTTTCCTGGCTTAGTGGCTCAAATGTGGACCTGAGTCCTGGCGGCTGTTAGAGAGTTAGAACCAGAGCATGTAAACATGCATGAAGGTCGCTCAGAATGTTCTAGAAAAGAGGAAAAGCCCAGCTAAAAAAACCCAGTCTCCTATCTAGGACTCCTCAGTTTCACAGACGAAGAACAAAACATCAGAATTCTGTTTGTCCCTTTCCCCTCGCTCCTGCTCGCTGTCTTCTGTTGGCTCCTAAGACTGACCAGGGGCATCTGGTGGGTTAGGCTGGGATGGAGTGGACACTGGGAGCTCGCTGGACTTGAACTGAAGACCTCTCAGGAGCCAGTACTGTCTTAAAGGTTGGATCTCACTACGTACTCCAGGGCTCACTGTGTAGACCAGGCTGTCTTTGAATTCACATAGATCTAGAAGGAACTCAGTCCCAAAGAAACGTGGAACATGTGTCCTCGGTCACTATCAGTGACTTGCTCATTTTTATAGGAAAATCATACCAGGCAAAGAGCTGTCTTAGGGACGGCCAGGTATGGAGAAGGGAAGACATGCCTTTAGGTCAGCTGTTCAGTTTCCCTCCGTGCTCAGATGCCTGGAGCCTTCCTTGCTCCCTCTCACTTGGGTCCACCAAGTGGGGCCGTAGTGACCTGGGGCTCTGGCTTGCCGCTAGCCAGGCTACCAGAATAATTGAGTCTCATTAACGCAAGAACTTTGTTTCCACAGTTCTCATTCTGAAGCAGCCATGTGTGGCCCAGGTGAGTTCAGTTATCCGGCCTCAGAGCCAACGATGCAATCAAGAAAAGTTGAAAACTATTTGTCGGAAGTTATGGGACGAAAAACTGTTTTGAATAAGTGTTTTAACTCCAGCAGAACACAGCAACAAGACATCACTGCTATCACAGTTACACCTGTCACGGAACTATCACAGCTAGGTGAAGAGTACTGCAAACCCCAGGGGCTAGTTTACCCAGTGAACATTTGTTGAGCAATTAGTGCCCGCCAATCACTGCTAGTTGGTAAGAAGGATAAAAACGGCCCTTTGTGGAGTATTGGGTGAAGAAAGCAGTAAAACACCACTTTAAAAAAAAAAGATTTATTTATGTATTGTGTTCTGTCTGCATGTACAGCTGCAGGCCAGAAGAGGGCACCAGATCTCAGTACAGATGGTTGTGAGCCACTGTGTGGTTGCTGGGAATTGAGCTCAGGACCTCTGGAAGAGCAGCCAGTGCTCTTAACCTTTGAGCCATCTCTCCAGCTCCTAAAACACAACTTTAAAAAAAAAATGTGGTAAGTGCTTGGAGAAGAGTGGTAGGAGACCCCCTGGGGTCCTGATCAGGAAGTGTTGGGACACCATGACTGACTCTCCCTGGACTTGGAGCTCACTGATTGGCTAAAGTGGGTGCCTACTGAGCTCCAGGGAGTCTCTGAAGTGCTACGGTTAATCAGCACCCTGCCACAGCTGGCTTTTTACAGAAGTGCTGGGATTCTGAACTCAGTTCCTCTGGCTGGTATGGTCATCTCTGTGCTCTGGAAGCTGGGTCTTAGAGCACTCACACCAGGCTGAGAAAAGCCAGCTGTTCATGGTAAGGACCGCTGTGGGAACTCCTGAGGGAGCAGCCAGGCTCCCCACATGGAACTGAAGAGGGCAGCCATTGGTCCAACAGAGAGGGAGGAGAATAAGGCTCCATACAGTGTGGTGCAACAGCAAAGCCGGGAGGTGAAGAAAGTGGAGAAATTACAGAAGAGAAGGCAGGGGGCAGTGAGCCAGGGATGCGCAAGGCCTATGACTACTTTAGAAGCCTCCTGGGGCAGTGAGTGCAGGGGAGATGGAAAAGGTGGCAGGGGTCTCCAGCTACAGAAAAGATGCTTTCTAGCCCCTGGAGCTAGGTGTGATGGGGCACGCCTTTCATTGTTTAATTGTGTCACTTAGAAGGCAGAGGAAAGAGGATCTCTGAGTTCCAGTCCAGCCAGAGCTTTACAATAATGAGACTCTGTTGCAAAAATAAATAACACAGTTAAAAATGTAACCCTTTGACTCAAAGGCAGAGAATTAATTGGCTTCAGACCACCATGGTTGCAGCATAGACACTGATTGGGAAGGGAAGCCCGACTGAAGGTTTTGTAGCCATCCTAGGAGGAAGCTGAACCAGAACCAGTGGAAAGAAGGCAGTTAATTGTGAGCATGCTCAGGGTGGAAGGGCAGGTTGTTATCTTGTTCTGCGGTGTGGGTGTGCATGTCTGTTTGGTGGCTGGGTGGGAGAGTAAGTCAAGAGCGTACCTGGTGCTTCTGACTTGGCAATGGGGGGCGTGTGTCCTGGACAATGGCTGGAGATATTTGGTACCAAAGACAGAGAGGCGGGAGGAGAGGAGTAGGGTCACCTAGAGTGCAGTGTGAACCAAGAACCTGGCCAGGAAGAAAGTGGGAAAGAAACAGTCATTTTACTTCATCTGGGGGGAGGATCCAGCCAGTTCAAGAAAACTCAAGAGAGGGAAGAGAGAGTGACCAGAGAAAGATGTTGAAGATGATTTCACAGGTATGGGGGGAGGTTTTGAGCACTGTGGTGCAATGGATGCATTGGAGACGTGGGCACTAGAGGTCCAGATATCAGAAGACTACGTAATAATCAGTGGATGGAGGTACAGGCATTGGAATAGGGATGTAATTGTCAAGGAATTTGATTATGGGATGGAGAGAAGGCCATCAGTCCAGGGTTCTCAGTACCCACTTAGGACAGTAACCAGCTGTGCGCATACAGCTCAGCCATGTATTGAAATATTTATCTATCAGTAAGTAGTGGCGAGTAACTGCAACAGTAGCCTGGTCTTCCCGCCGCACCCGCGACTTTGCAGTGCCACCTGCTGGTAAAGATGCGTCATGGCAGCGCAGAGGAAACACTAAAATCGAGTTTGTCCGAGCAGGGCTGTGGTGTTTGCCTTTAAACCCAGCACTCCGGGCGTGACAAGAGGATTGTTGTGAATCTGCAGGCTCTTCTGAGCTAAATAGCAAGACCTTATCTCATAAAACAAATGAAACTTATCTTTCAGGTCTTGGGTTGCTACTGCTTTTAAACATTTAGCTTCATTCTTCTATTCGTAGCAGGTTTTAATGACTTTATTTAATATTAAAGCTGAACTTGAATGATAACATAACAAAGTTTGGGAAAATTTTTAAAAAATTATCTTGGGGATAGAAAGGGGGCTCAGTGGTTAAGAGTACTGGCTGCTCTTTCAGAGACCCTGGGTTTGATTCCCAGCACCCGGGTACAAGGTGGCTCACTACTGCCTGTAACCCCAGTTCAGATCCTCTTGAAGTGTGAGAACCTTCTGATTCTCAGGGGAAAAAATGACCCCAATGAGAGAAAGCTCAGGATTCTTTTGTGGTAGTGTAAAAATTAGAATAGTGTGGGAATTATTTCTAGCTTATGGTTTGTTTTTGTTTTTTTGAGACAGGGTTTCTCTGCAGCTTTGGAGCCTGGGCCACCACAGCCTGGCCTGTTTCTAATTTTTAATTTTGAAGAATAGGGCTAGAGAGATGGCTCAGCAGTTAAGAGTGGGCTTACCTGTAGCTGGGTGGTGGTGGCCATCACTTTTAATCCCAGCACTTGGGAGGTAGAGACAGGCGGATCTCTGTGAGTTCTAAGTCAGCCTGGTCTACAGAGTGAGTTCCAGGACAGTCAGGGCTATACAGAGAAACCTCGTCTGGAAAAACAAAAAAAGCCAAAACCAAATGAAAACAAAACAAAACAAAAACCCAACCCAAATTAACCAAACAAACAAAAAAGGACCTGCTCTTGCAGAGGACCTGGGTTTGGTTCCTAGCATCCAGGTCAGACAGCTCACAACTACCTGTGACATCAACTTTAGAAGATCTAACTCCTTCTGGATTCTGTGGGCAACTGCCCTCACTCGTGTATACTTAAAGACAGACAAACATATACACATACAGGTAAAATAATAAAAAGCCTGTACAGAGTAGGGGCAGTTAGATCTCTGGGAGTGTGAGGCTAGTCAGGTCTACGGAGCGAATTCCAGGCCAGCCAAGGCTATGTAGTGGCTGGAGAGATGCCTCAGCAATCCCAGAGAACTGGAGTTCGGTTTGGTCCTTGCACCCATGTTGGTTTATAACTGTCTGCAGTTCCATCTCCAGGGGACACAGATGGTCTCTGTGGGCAATTGCACTCACATGTACCCCATAGAGACCTACATGCATGTACATAGACCAGGCCGGCGTGGGACTCAGAGATCCGCCTGCCTCTGCCTCCCGAGTGCTGGGATTAAAGGCGTGCGCCACCACCGCCCGGCTAGAGTTAATTTCTAATACCATCAAACAGCCTATCTTCCGAGTGAAATGGTCCCCACTAGGTCACGTCTTTAGAACTTTGAGCCCCGCGGGTAGCCGTCTAGCGGAACCTTTAGTAGGTAGGTGGAGCCGCCCCGACGGAAGTTGGTCACTGGGGGGTGGGGTGAGGCCATCTTCGGTCTGGAATGGTGGCCTTGGCGAGTTCCGTGCGTCCCGTCTTAAACGGTAAGCCAAAACAAGCTTTAAAATCGGTTCTTGTCTGGATCTTTGGTCATCTAAACAAGAAAGGAGTACAGACCTCAAAGCTTTCCAACTTGGAGCGCTTTCTCTAGAACTTTTGATTTTGTTCTCCCGGCCTAGGTTTTCATTTTCCCCAGCCCCCCCCCCCCCTTTTAGGTCTAGTTGCCAGACTTGCACGTCTTTGAAGTATGTAACATGGCGTTTTAGAGTATACTGTCTCGGGCGGCGGGGGCTGCTCAATCGGTGAAGGGTTTGCCTCGTAGCCCAGCGCTTGGGAAGCAGATCGTAGAAATCACGTGAGATAGCGGAGTGCGGTGGCTTGTGTTTGAAATCAGCTGAGAGGAGGAAGGGGCGGGCCGACTGCCGGGACCGCTCGGCCGGCCCATCAAACCTAAGAGGGGAGATGGAGGGCGCCTTCGGATCGCTGTGTGAGGCTACGGGTTCCTGACCAGCCAGGGCTACATAGTAAGAACCTGTCTCCATTAAATAAATAAATAAATGAATGAATAAATAAATAAATAGATAAATAGATAAATAAATAATAAAAAAAACACCACCAAAAATAAAATTTAAAAAACCCAGCTATTTTAATCCCAGCACTTGGGAGGCAGAGCAGAGCAGGTGTATCTCTGTGAGTTCGAGGCCAGCCTGGTCTACAGCGTGACCAGGCTGTTACGCAGAGAAACCCTGTGTTTTACTCAAGAGAAAAAATAAAAAAGAAGAAAGGAAAAAAAAGTGAGAAGAGAGAGGTGACCAGTAGGAGTGGGGGCATGGCGGGATGGATATGAACAAAGTACACTCTATGCAGTGTGAAAAGGCATTTTCACAACCTGTTTAACTGTAAAAATAGGAAAGGGAGGGGCATTTTTAAAATGCAATGTGAACAAATTTGTTTTTACTTTTTTGTTTTTTGAGGCACGGTTTCTGTTTGTTGCCTTGGCTGTTCTGGAACTGGCTCTGTGGACCAGGCTGGCCTCACGCTCACAGAGATCCACCTGTCTCTGCCTCCCAAGTGCCGGGATTAAAGGTGTGCAGCACCACCAGGCTCCCTTCCCCTTTTATGGCCACTGGGCAGACACAGCTACGAGCTAGACCTGGGTTCTTACCTAGCGGTGCGGTGCTGGTGTTGCTGTGCCCGTTAACTATGCCTTGTGCTGGTCTGCTAAGGAGACCGATGGAGAACCTGGCCTGCTGCTCCCTCCCTCCCCTTTCAGGGAACATCTTGCTTTACAGGTGTTTACAGGGGTTAACTGTGCCAGGCCCATCCCCACACTTCTTTTTGCTGCTAGGCTGATAATGAGGATGCCTTGGAAGGAGACCGTTACAGTAAAGAGTGGCAGGAATTTGCTCATTGTTCCCCACCCCTTCCCTGTTCCGCGTCCCGTGTTCTCTGGTTGGAGAGAGGGACCAGCCCCCTCCCACCACATCTGTCACCTCTAGGTGATGCCGTCCACTTGATAGGACCTGGCATGCACTGGTGTATAGTTACATCAGCCCAGAGTGTTTTCTGCTTGGATGCCCTGATAAACGGTCGCCGTATTGAACATCTTGGTCGTACCTCCTAATGACCCTTCCCACCTGAGAGCTGGGAGAGAGTGGGGTCCACCCCTTCCTACGTTTTCTTATGGTTTATGGTGTTGGTTTTGCCACTGAAGCTGCTGGGCACTGATGGGGTTGAGTGATGGCGCGCCACTAATTTTGTACCACTGGGGGGTGCCAGCAAGTCCAGCCTGTGGTGCAGGTTAACAAACCCAGGCAGTCTGGTGCTGCCTAGCAGTGGTCGCTGTACACTGTTCTTGACTTTGGGACCGCGGGAGGTGGAGTCACAGTGAGTCTGGGGTGCAGGCAATGCCCTGCCACGGTGCCAGGGTGGTCAAGGGACTTGTAAAGATGGAGACTGTAAGGTTTGAAATCCCAGCACGCAGCGGTGGATCTCTGAGTTTGAGGCCAGCCTGGCCTACAGAGTGACTTCCAGGACTGCCAAGGCTGCGCAGAGAAATCTGTCTTAAATACCAAAAAAAGAACAAGAAAAAAGTGCAAGAAGATAGTCTTGAATCAGCAAAATGTCCACTAGAGGGCAGCCTCCGACAGGTCTGGGGTCAGGTCGGACTGCCTGGGTGGCGGGCGCTTCAGAGCACAGCCCTGTCGCTTTTCAGTCCAGCCTGCTGGGGGTGAAAGATGTCTGACCAGAATTCTGGTGAGAAGCAACCAGTCTTCCACAGCTTTTATTTTTATCTTTCTTTGAATGTGTCTTCACAGGATTAATGCCTGTTTTGTCTCACTTCCTGTCTTAAATGGTTATTTCTGCCAGAATTATCACTTATTCACCATGTAACCTAGGGCTGCCCCAGCCCTCAGGGAGCTGTGTTTATAGGGATGCACCCCCACACCTACCCGGCCTACTAGCAGCAAACGCTCAGAACCTCAGCTGTCTCACCCCACTTTGCTCTTCTCTGTGCTGTGGGGAGTCTTCGTCTATATTGTCTCTTTGCAGATCATGCTCAGTCTCTGCAGTTTCGTTTNAAAAAGTGCAAGAAGATAGTCTTGAATCAGCAAAATGTCCACTAGAGGGCAGCCTCCGACAGGTCTGGGGTCAGGTCGGACTGCCTGGGTGGCGGGCGCTTCAGAGCACAGCCCTGTCGCTTTTCAGTCCAGCCTGCTGGGGGTGAAAGATGTCTGACCAGAATTCTGGTGAGAAGCAACCAGTCTTCCACAGCTTTTATTTTTATCTTTCTTTGAATGTGTCTTCACAGGATTAATGCCTGTTTTGTCTCACTTCCTGTCTTAAATGGTTATTTCTGCCAGAATTATCACTTATTCACCATGTAACCTAGGGCTGCCCCAGCCCTCAGGGAGCTGTGTTTATAGGGATGCCCTACCCGGCCTACTAGCAGCAAACGCTCAGAACCTCAGCTGTCTCACCCCACTTTGCTCTTCTCTGTGCTGTGGGGAGTCTTCGTCTATATTGTCTCTTTGCAGATCATGCTCAGTCTCTGCAGTTTCGTTTTTAAGATTTATTTATTATGTACACCTGCAGGCCAGAAGAGGGCGCCAGATCTCATTACAGATGGCTGTGAGCCACCATGTGATTGCTGGGAATTGAACTCAGGACCTCTGGAAGAGCAGCTGGTGCTCTTAACCACTGAGCCATCTCTCCAGCCCCGCCCCTGCAGTTTTTTCATCACATAAATGAGCAAATTTGGGGCCAAGCAGATAGTTCAGTCAGTAAAAATGCTTTTTCTGTTATCATGAGGATCTGATTTCAGATTCCCAGAACCCATGTGAAAAACATGGCACGGTGGCCGCATGTAATCCCAGCCAGTGCTGGGGCGGCAGAGGCTTGAGGCTGTGGGGGCATCTGGGCCAGCTAGGCTTGCTGGATTAGCCGGCTCCCTTGGGCTTGGGTTGCAGGAGCGCTCATCACTCTCTGCTTCCTGATTGACGGTGCCGTTGTGACCGCTGCTTTGCCTTCCCTGCTGTGGTGGGCTGCATCTTCTCAGAGGGTTAGCCAGGAGGAGCACTTCTTCCATGGTGTTTTTTTTTTTTTATTTTTTTAACCTTTCTTGTTTTTCTGAGGCACTTTGTGTCAGTGCTTAGAAAAGCAATGAACACATTCATAGGTATTTTCCGACCTGTAATCTATTCATTTGGCTGCATCACTCTGGTGGTTGGAGAAAGAATGGCCCATGGGCTCAGCTGAGTAGCTGAAGGTGTGGCCTTGGAGGGTGTGTGTCCCTCTCCCCATCCTGCCTGTGGATCGTGATATAAAACTCTCAGCTACTCTTCCAGCACCGTGTCTGCACGCACATCGTGGCGACAATGGCCTCTCACTCCCAGAAACTGTAAGCAAGCCCCCAGTTAAGGGTGTTCTTTTATTTATGAGTTGCCTTGGTCGTGGTGTCTCTTCACAGCAATGGAACGGTGCCTGAGACACTTGGGAATTCCTGACTTAACCCACGAAGTTCACTGAAATGTCACAATAGTCACAGTATCCTAAGCCTGGCACTGTTGGTAGTGGAAAACTTCAGCAGAGTGGGGGAGAGGAGCGAGCGAGCGACTTGGGTTGTACAGGAATCAAAGTCTGTGTCACCGTGTCAGGAGGCAGATGCAGGTTTGCACTCTTACGAGTTTGATGCCAGTCTGGTCTACATAGCGAGCTCCAGCACAGCCAGAGCTACAAGAGCCCCTGTCTCAAAAACCAGAAGAAATAAAAACACAGCGTCAGGGTTCAGCACTATCTTTCATGTGTAAATCCCTGGCTTTGCAGACTGCTGGTTGGTCTGAGCAGTCATGTATGTCTGAGTGTATTATTACGTGTGTCTGCATGTGTGCAATGCTTCCCCCTGCAGGTGCATGTGTCTGAGTGTATGTGTGTGTGTGTGTGTGTGTCCTCCCACAGGTGCACGTGTCTGGGTATATTAGTGTGTGTGTGTGTGTGTGTGTGTGTGTGTGTGTGTGCAGGTTCTCATGCAAACATTAGTCATATCCTAACTGATATGGGTCACTCACTGGAGTACAGAAGTATGAATTAACTTTTCCTATTGCTCAGAGCTCTCAGGTATTCAGGTTTAAACCTGCTAAAATTTCTTGGTCATTAGTAATACCTGCTTTCACTTTTAAGCATATTCCAGTTTAAATAATACATTCCCAGTTATTTTCGAACTAATAACTGTTTCTGTCGCTCCTGTTCTTTTTTTGTTTTAATCTGCAATTGAAGTTGTTGGTGCTACCTTATCCAATACGTGCTTGGGAAAATGTTTATCGTAGAGCTTTCCAGCAAGTAAACTAGTCCCCAACAAATCAAATCACCACAGAAGGAAGTTACTCTATAAATGCCGACTTCGTGTGACTTTCTTTTCACCATGTGAGCCTTGGAGATCAGAAGAGCTTATTCTGCTCTCAGATAAGACTTTCGGGCAGTTTTCATGAACATGACCCACTCTATATTCAAAGTAGACAAAGGTCAGGTAGGAAAGATAGGCCAAGTCATGTTTGTACTATGTACATTGTGCCTTAAAGGACAGAGAAACTTTGCATTGGGCATATCGCACAATGGTAGAGAAATTCCCTGGAATGTCTAAGGTTCTGGATTCAATGCCCAGTACAAAAGAAAGGGTGAGGAGAAGAGTCAAATTTCACATGACAAAGCCACTCATACCTCTAGATCTCGAGACACAACGTGTAAATTAGTCACAGAAGCAATGTCTTGGTGAAAATTAATTGCCTATCATCTTTAATATTTTTGCCTTGTGGTCTACATATTCATCCAGGATTAGGATAGTCATAAACCATGTCAAACTAGATTTAGAGGAAAGAAAAGTAATAATAATATTGCAAGTCAAATATTGAGATACTTATAAACTTCATGTAATATATGCACATTTTGCTTTCTGAAAAAAAATGAAAGATATGCAAGAATTTTAGTAGGAGAATTTGCATTTTAGGATCTGAGAAACATCTTAGGATGCCAGGCAAGAATGGCTTGTCATGGGATCTTATCTTAAGTAGGGTTACTATTACTGTGATGAAACACTGTCACCAAAGCAACTTGAGGAGGGAAGGTTTATTTGGCTTATACATCTACATCGCTGTTCATTACACTTCTACATCACTGTTCATCATTGAAGGAAGTCAGGGCAGGAACTCAAACAGGGTCAGAACCTAGAGTCAGAAGTCCAGATAAGAAAAAGAAATATACTGATTCTATTTCNGAGCTGTGTGGTGTCACACCTGATGGAGATGTATAATCAACTCCTGAGATGGCTAAGGCCTGACCTATGCTATGATCACGCAATGATTATCAGCTGCCTGCATATGCGTGAACCTATGGGCAGTGCCCACCTGGCAGTTCGGGGTTGGCGGCCCATGCCTACTTAAGGGCTGGGAGAGGTTTGCCCAGAGAGAGGAGAGAAAGAGAAGGAAGGAGAGAGGGAGAGAGAGGAGAGAGAGAAGGAGAAGGAGATAGATTGCTGTGAATAAAGTCCTGAAAACTGCTGCAAGAAGAGCTCCGGTGGTCGCGTTTTTCCTTGCTGGTCGAGGGTGGACGTGACATTAGCCAGGTGCTGGTGGCACACGCCTTTAATTCCAGCACTGGGCAGGCAGAGGCAGGCGGATCTGCGGAGCGCATTCAGGACAGCCAGGACTGTTTCACAGATAATCTCTGTCTTGGAAGAAAAAAAGAGAAAAGAAATTTTAGAACATTAAAGTAGAAAGTCTCTAGAGACCAAGGCAAAGCCAGCAGACATGGTGATGGAAATCAAGGAAAAGGTTTTAAGACTTGGGGAAAGCCCAATATAGGGGTGTCGGTTCCACACGTGGGAGGTGGGGAAAGCCCAATATAGGGGTGTCGGTTCCACACGTGGGAGGTGAATGCAGAAGGGCCAAGAGTTTAAGGTCACCTTCAACTGTACGGTGAGTGAGCTTGAGACCAGCTCCTCTGTGTGAGGGACACTTTACACTCAAGCCATAACTGTCTAGTACGTAAGTCTTCTGATGTGCTGCTCAGTTACCTGTGGTGGCATTTTGTTTACAGAGTTTCGTTGGCTAGTGTTTTGTTGTGGGTTTTAGTGCTCATACAGCACAGAGATCTATACTGTTTTAAAATCTTATTTTTATTTGTGTGTATGTATGTACACGTATAAACACGTGTTCAAGGATGCTCAGAAAGGCCAGAGGAGGGCGGGGCACTGAATTCCCCAGTGGTGGAGTTACAGGCAGCCCTGAGCTGCTCGCTCTGTTCAGGTGCTGGGAACTGCACTGGGGCCTCTGCAAGAGCAAGACAGGCTCTTAACCCCACTGAGCTGTTCTCTAGCCCCTGGGTCTGTACTATCGGAAGTGTCTTTGACTTTAGTGTGAGGCTGAGTATCCTTGAGGCAGTCCTGTTTCTGCCTCCGGAGAGTTGGGATCACCATCGTGTGACCCCACAGCGGCCTTTGAAGTTTCCTTGCTCTGATATTAACATGGCCACCTCTGTTCTGTGGAACATAATCCCACGACTTCCACTGTCAGTTTGTGTCCTTTAATGTGAAGTGGGTCTGTGACAGGGCCTTTCAGTCACAGAGGGCGCTGCCGAAATGGTTTGTGGAGTCGGGGCTCTGCCTCCAGTCTGACCACGCTCGTGGTAGGAGGAGAGAACCATGTACCACACAAAGAGCCTGTATGCTTGTCAAGGCTCACTTTCCGTGACTTCCTACTTCTGTGACCTCTAGCGTGGGGTATTCCACACTGCAGGGCCTTGCTCAGAGTCGGTTTTTTCCTGAAACCTCTTTGAAAGGCCGGGCATGGTTTCTTGATATGCCAGTTCTTCACAAGTGGGCTCTCTGCTCAGCACCATGTGCGTCAGTGTGATAAGCCTGTCCCCACCTCAAAGGCCGATAGTCATTCCCCGGCTGTGACTAAGAGATTCAGAGGTAGCAGCAAAGTCCCCCGACGCTGTTTCATAGGCAGAATATGGTACCCAGATGACTCCAGCCTGTGTCAAGTTAACATAAAATGGTCCAGCACATATTACTTTTCATGGTAACTGGGATTTGCACATGGAATCTGGGTATGAAGGGGGCGGGCATCCTGGGCCAACCAACAAGGACCAGCGACTATAGGTGTTCCAGAAAAGGCAGGTGTAGGAGAGAGAGCACGCTAAGCTGTTGGGTCTCTAGCCAAGGCCTGTTGGAGCCACCAGCTAGTGACTTTCAGGAGAGTCAGTCCCAGGATGTTTCTTCTGGCTGCCAGGACACGTGATGAGATCCAGAGTTCATGGTGCCTTGTTGTGGAATGTTTTACTCTTTTGGCATTTTGAGGGGCTCTCCACCCAACTCCCAAATAAATCACACAAAGGCTTATTCTTAGTTATGAATGCCCGGCCTTAGCCTGGCTTGTTTCTTGCCAGCTTTTCTTATCTTAAATTATCCTGACTACCTTTTGTCTCTGGGCTTTTATCTTTCTCTATTTCTGTATACCTTTTTTTTTTTTTCCGAGACAAAGTTTCTCTGTAGCTTTTTTTTAGAGGTTGTCCTAGAACTAGCTCTTGTAGACCAGGCTGGCCTTGAACTCACAGAGATCCACCTACCTCTGCCTCCCGAGTGCTGGGATTAAAGGCGTACGCCACCACCGCCCGGCTTCTGTATACCTTTCTTTACTTCTTTCTCCGTGGCTTGCTGTGTAGCTGGGTGGCTGGGCCCCGATGTCCTCATCTCCTTGTTCTCTCCCTGCTCTTCTTTCTTCTCCCAGTTTTCTCCTTCTATCCATTCTCTCTGCCTGCCAGCCCCGCCTATCCTTTCTCCTGCCTCGCTATTGGTTGTTCAGGTCTTTATTAGACAATGAGGTGTTTTAGACAGAAAGAATCACAGCTTCACAGAGTTAAACAAATGCAGTGTAAACAAAAGCAACACCCGAAAATAATATTCCCCAACAGTGCCTGTTAGCATAAAAGTCCAGTGAGCAGAGACCAGAACTGTTAGGGGCAGGGAGGTGGTTCCGCAGTGAAGAGTGTGTACTGTTCTTCCAGAGGGCCCACATCTCATTCCCAGTTGCTATAAGATGAGGCAGTCAAGCCAGATGGAAACTTCTGACCTCTAGAACTGATGAGGGACAGGAGGCATGGTTAGAGTCACCTTCATATCTATGATAGGGGGCCCTTTAAAAAGAAAAAGTACAATTTTAGGGCTTGAAAAGATGGCTCAGTGGTCAAAAGCTGTATATTTTCTATCTTGTTAGTATGTAAAAATGCCTTCGTGTGTGAGTGTGTTCTCTGTGTGTAGCCCTGGTTGTCCTGAAGCTCTGTAGACCAGGCTGGCTTCAAACTCACAGAGATCTGCCTGTCTCTGCCTCCTGAGTTCTGCAATTAAAGGCACATGCCACCACCACCTGGCTGTGTGTATCTTCTTTTGTGCCTAAAACCTTTATCTGCTTCTAGAATTCCCAAGTGTAATTATCATGAGCCAATATTCGGTTTAAGGTTCAATCTTACATTGTATGTGAGCTGTGCTCCTGGCCACCTTCACTTCCAGGCACACACTTGTTCTCCTTCCCTTGGGCCCCTGTGAAAGAGGAGCTGCTGGCTGTGTCCCCAGGTCTTCAGGCCTTGACGTCTCGTGCAGGATGCACAGACATATTTGGGTCTGACAAGGTAATTCACTCACTGCCAGGGCCCAAGAGTCTTAGTTCTTATCGAAATGCAGTGTTCTCGGCTGTGCACAGTGGGCTGTGCGTGGTGGGCTGTGTGTGGTGGGCTGCGCTCGGTGGGCTGTGCACGGTGGGCTGTGCGTGGTGGGCTGTGTGTGGTGGGCTGCGCTCGGTGGGCTGCGCTCGGTGGGCTGTGCGTGGTGGGCTGTGCCTTCCACGTTGTTCCTTCTATGTATCTCACCGCTTCTTGTGTCTGCATCTCCCTTGTTCTGTCCTCTCTTCTTCTGGAGCCTAGATTCCTCTTCCTATTTATCCTCTCTGCCTGCCAGCCCTCCTGTCCCTTCTCCTGTCTAGCTATTGACTATTCAGCTTTTTATTGACCCGATCAGGTGCCTTGGGCAGGTGAGGGGAAACAAATGCAGCCCATCTTTACATAGTTAAACACACATCTGTACATTGCTAAGCAAATGTATTTGACACGTGTTTACACAGTTAAAATAATACCCCATAACAACACAAGAAGCATGGCTGTGTGCAGGCAGACATGATGTTAGGGAAGGAGCTGAGAGTTTATTTATTTATTATGCAGTGTTCCTTCTGCATGTATGCCCGTATACCTGTATGCAAGAAGGGGTCCCAGGTCTCATTACAGATGGTTGTGAGCTGTCCGGGTCCGGTGCTAGCCCAGACAGTAAATTATTTTCTCTTGACCAGACCCCGACATAAACTATCTCTCTCTGGACCGGCTTGGAGATGCAGAAATAAAGACACAACTCACATGGTTTTATCAGGAGGGAGATTCTCAGTGGTCCCTCATGAAATCCTGAGTTCACGTCCTGAAGAATTTTCTCGTTTATTCTCCAAACAGTCTTTATACCAAAACTTAACTTAGGGGAAATACATTAGCATTCTGTCTCCTACCTAGGTAACCAGGTGAATAGCATTTTGTCATGTCCACATCTACCTGTCTGCTGTGTATGCTAGCTGTCACGCAGGTTTGAATCGTCATCTCTATCAGGCATCCTCCAGATTACAAAGAAAGGAGCAAAACCACATCCTGACCTTTTGTTAGGTTGCAAAGGCCTGTCTGGTGGGCTACGTGTCCATCCCAGATACTGACTATGGCTTCAGAGCCTGGCTGCCACACCATATAGAAATACAGTGAGCCACCGTGTGCTTGCTGGGTACTGAACTCAGGACCTTTGGAAGGGCAGTCAGTGCTCTTAACCTCTGAGCCGTCTCTCCAGCTCAAGCTGAGAGCTCTTGTAAGGGAGTGTGAGTGTTACAGCTCCTGGGCTGCAAAGATGCCTGAACCTAGAGCCTCAGCAGGACAGCCCAGCTGATAGGAGGGCCTTCTGGTGTGGGAGGGGGAGGGCCTTCTCTCTGTGTGTTACTTTCCCTGGTTAATGAATAAAGAAACTGCCTTGGCCTAGTTGATAGGGCGGAACTTAGGTAGGTGGGGAAGACAGAACTGAATGCTGGGAGGAAGAGAGGCGGCGGAGGAGGAGGAGGCAGAGGCGGAGGAGAAGGAGGAGGAGGGAGCCGCCATGGAGCCGCCAGAGACAGACTTGCCGAATCTTTCCCAGTAAGCCTCTGCCATGTGGCCATGAACAGATTAATAGAAATGTGTTAAATCAAGATGTGAAAGTTAGCCAATAAGAGGCTAGAAATAATGGGCCAAGCAGTGATTTAATTAATACAATTTCTGTGCGGTTATTTTGGGGCTAAGCTAGCCGGGTGGCCAGGACGAACAAGCAGACCCTCTGTTATTCTTTTGGTCCCTGCCCTAGCCACGCCCACTCCCATAACCTCTTGGGATAGCCCTTCGCCATCTTGGGACCCTTCCTCTTTCTGCTTCCTTGGCGTGCGCACGCGTTTTCTCTGTCTCTCTCTTCTTTTATCTCTTTTCTCTTTTATCTCTTTTCTCTTCTTTTATCGCTTTTCTCTGTCTTTCTCCCTCTTCCTTAATAAATACTTATGGCTATTTCCTGTGTTTATGTGTCTGTTACCTGCCGCCACCATGGGCGCAGCGCATGTCCTCCTGTAGCCGCTTTCTCATGGCGGGCTCTGCCAGCCCGCCTGGGGATCGTTTTTTTTTAGGAATAAGATTGGTGCCGTGACTCTGGTTAAAAGAAAAAATTTTAGGACCAGGGAATTGAGGGGGTATCTGACCTGTTTAAGGTGGATTCTTTAATTCGGCTCCCTGGAACTCACAAGAACTCCTTGGGTTTGTGAAAACAGAAGTTTTAGACATATAATGACTGTAGCATAAGAGATAAATTTGGTTTGAAATTTGTTTGGTGAGGTCACCTTGCAAA
>NW_026068261.1:112370-121413 GCF_014885135.2 Alexandromys fortis | reverse complement strand
CGAGGCCCTGAAGGCCCGAGGTTGGAGGTTCCCCCATCCCTAAAAACCGTGAAGGATTGCCGGGAGCTCAACGGTCAATCCCTTGAGTTAAAAGAGATGGTTAAGCTGGCCGAGATGGGGACACTCACGATTAGTTGATTTGTTGTTTGGAGGAGCTGTATCCAGACAGATGGAACACGTGGGTCGTAGGCCGGCGAAGTGGAAAAGAACCCGGTTTGGGAGTCACGCGGCACCATTTGTTATTCTTAAAAAATAATCCCCGGGCGGGCTGGCAGAGCCCGCCATGAGAAAGCGGCTACAGGAGGGCACACGCCGCGCCCATGGTGGCGGCAGGTAACAGACACATAAACACAGGAAATAGCCATAAGTATTTATTAAGGAAAAGGGAGAAAGAAAGACAGAGAAAAGAGATAAAAGAAGAGAAAGGAGATAAAAGAAGAGAGAGACAGAGAAAACGCGTGCGCACGCCAAGGAAGCAGAAAGAGCAAGGGTCCCAAGATGGCGAAGGGCAGGTCAGAGGTTATGGGAGTGGGCGTGGCTAGGGCAGGGACCTAAAGAATAACACCCTCTCTCCATCAACATTCAGCCCTGGAGGGAAAGGTGTCCTGACTTGCTGGAAAGCCAGGCTATCTGAAGCTGGGGTGCAGTGGGGATGGTATCCCCACAGGATATATCAAGCATCCCTGCAGCTGAGCTCTGCTCTGTTCCCCTAAGGGAAGGTCCTAGCAGAGCCATCCGCTTCTGTGGCCCAAGATGTTACTTCTTGCAGAAATGTAGCCATCTTCTCCAGCTCCCGATAAAAGTTGTTGCTTCTTCTGTCTAGTCTTGTTCCCCTTTCTAAGGAAAAGTCTCAGGAAAGGTTCTTCGCAAAGGGCAAATGTAGATCTTCAAAAACTGTTTTGAGAAAGAGATTTGGGAAGAAGGAATCCAATAGAATGGTTGCTTCTGCCTCCAACAAAGCCACACTTAATCCAACAAGGTCACACCTCCCAATAATGCCAGGCTCTATGAGTGCACGATGCCATTTTAACTCAAAGTACCACAGAAATTAAGCTGTACTTGTGGCAAAGTATACATTAAGGGAGAGTCCTATAAATGGTGGGCCAAGTCTCCGCTTGAGGCATGGTGAGGACTTTTCCCTTCAGCCTCCATCCCAAGTGCCTCTCTCCTAACCTGTGCTTCTGACCTGTAGGAACAGCCAGCATGAAGTTAACTGTGAGGATATCCGGGAGCAAAATGTATATGCACATACATGCTTATATAAACAGATGCACATACATGCTTATGTAAACAGACGCACATATACATGCTTATGTAAACAGATGCACATATACATGCTTATGTAAACAGATGCACATATACATGCTTATGTAAACAGATGCACATATACATGCTTATGTAAACAGATGCACATATACATGCTTATGTAAACAGACGCACATATACATGCTTATGCAAACATGCACATACATGCTTATGTAAACAGATGCACATATACATGCTTATGTAAACAGACGCACATATACATGCTTATGTAAACAGATGCACATATACATGCTTATGTAAACAGACGCACATATACATAGTAAAGGCCGTAATTCTCATATAGTTGCACATTTGTGCATATATGCATGCATGTGCACATGTGTGTGCGCACACACACAAAATGTTTCCATCCCATGCTTCTCTCAGATTCACTGATTCACTTGGGGGCCTGGCTGCTTTCTGTGTATTGTCCTCTAAGAAAGGCAGGCATTTGAGGGAGAGCCTGATACATTTCATCCAGGAGAAGTAGGCTCACTTCCCATGGGCTGTCCTTGGTGCTGGCCCCTCTGACAGTGTCATGGTTACAGTCTCACCTATCAGCCTCCAGCCAGGACCCTCCCAGCCTTTGCTACTGCATAGATTGTCGGCACATTGGGCCCATGGCAGGAGTTACAACTTGACTCTTGGCACTCCTTCCAACATAGGCACCCGCACCTCCTTTTCCTACCTTCAGTGTGCAGCAGCAGATGACAGCAAGTGTCAGGAAAACAAACACGGGGACACTCCAGGGCACTGTGGTGGTGTGCTGAAGAGGCTCTGAAAAGGGAAAAGAAAGATGCAGGGCTTTTGTTTTCCCTGGTAATAGGCTCTGTGCCCCCACTCCCTCCTTACCCCATCTCTGGTTCAGGGGCTCCGGCAGCCCCTCATGCTGCACATGGCATGTGTATTTCTGCTCCTCCCCTGAAGGCACCACCACAGCTGCCCACTTCTGGAAGGTTCCGTCTCCTGCAGGTCTGGTCTCCACAAACTCCATTTCCTGGATCAGTTCCTCCCCATCCAGCTGCCAGGTCAGGGAGATCTCAGCTGGGTAGAAGCCCAGGGCCCAGCACCTCAGGGTGACGTCTCCTTCAGGTTTGGGATGGCGGGTTACTCTTATCTGGGGAGGGTCTGCAGTAAACAGGTAGACGGTGGTGAGCACAGTCTCATGTCTCCAGTGGGAAAGGCCGTGGGGTGCGGATGCCTCCCTCCATCCCTGTGCCGGAGGGGCCGTGGGGTGCGGATGCCTCCCTCATCCCTGTGCCGGAGGGGCCGTGGGGTGCGGATGCCTCCCTCCATCCCTGTCCTGGAGGGGCCGTGGGCACTCTCCATCCCGCTGGCCGCATGGAGGAGGGCTGGGCTTGGGGGGGGGTTGTTTACCAGTTCGGTTGAAGTTCTCTCCTCCGAGGGTCAAGTATTTCTTCAGCCACAGGAGGCATTCCTTCTCCAGGTAGCTCTTTTCTCTCTCCAGCCAGTACTCGTTGTTTTCCCACTTCCGCACAGTGTGGCCAGCGATGGACGTGGCTGCTCTGTACTGCATGGAGTCCAGTTCCAAGGTCAGGTAGTCGCTGCCGTCGTAGCCGTACTGCCAGTGCCCTGTGGTACTGCTGTCGTCCCGCACCTCACAGCCGTATGTGAACTGGAGGGTGTGAGGGCCTAGAGCAAGCATGTCAGTGGCCAGAGAGGACTTCCCCAGGCTGCTCTCTCCATTATGGCCCCTGTTACCCTAACTGCCATGGGATTCCTTGGGTTCTCCTTAGAGGGTGTTCCCGTTCTAGATCATGTCGTCTGACCACTGATCCTTTCAGTGCTGCCAGCTCTGTCGGGGGCCAGGCCTGCACTGCTTCAGGTCACTATAAAGAGCCTTGGCCCAGGAGGGAGGACCCAGAGCGCAGCCCACAGGACTCCTGTGCTAGCAGCCCCGAGTCCATGCGTCATCTCCCGGGGACGGGTGAAGGACGCACTGTGCTCAGTGCTTCTCTGAGGGGTTCTAGAGACTGAGCACTGACTGGGGGGTGGGGTGAGGTACACACTTGGAGCCCCCTGTAAGCGGGAGGTGCTGGCAGGTCATCCTCAGCTACATAGTGAATTAGAGGCCAGCTTGGACTCCATGAGTCCCTGTCTCAAAAAACAACAAAACAAAAAACCCAACCAAACAAATAAAAAAAACCAACAAACAACAAAAACAAAACAAACTGAACCAAACCAACCACTGACCAGCAAGAAAACAAGCTTTTATGCTGCAGAATTCTCTAATGAATTTCAAAGTCAGCTGTCACTGAGACTGCCTGGCCTGGAGTCACAAGGCTCCTACCCCCCATGAGTGCTTTCCCAGAGATGCTGCAAGCAAGCACTTTAAGGATAAACGCTCAGTACTGCATGTGAGCTTGTAGATCTGTGACTCAGGACACATGTCTGTCAGGACACTGAGGGCCTCCTGTGCCCCCACCCCCTCCAGGCACACACCTGCTGGCCGGCTCTGGGCCCCCGAGCTGTTGTATTACTGTTCTATGTTTCTCAGGCTCAGCTGGAAAATCTTCATCCGGTTGGTGAAGACCTGAGTCTCATCAGCAAAGTAACTTGGATTTTCTCTCAGCCAGTCAACAGAGGGCTCTGCCTTCGTGTGGATGCTGTCATAGTGGATGAAGGGCTGGCCATCCACGAAGCCAGTGGCAAAAAATGCAGGGACTCCCAGGCCCGGGTTACTCACAGCAGAGTATGCGTACAGCAGAGAGTGTGGTCCTGAGGTGGGAATCAGGGTTTGGTGTGAGGTAGTGATGGAGGGTCGGGGGGTGAGTGTGCCCCACCAGCCAAGTGAGCCAAATTCCACACTAGGATAATTCCGAGAATTGACGAAGAAGTGTAAGGGGCCGGAGAGATGGCTCAGTGCTTAAGAGCATTGGTCACTCTTAGAGAGGACCTGAGCTCCTTCCCAGCACCCACATGGCCCCTCAAACCACCTGTACCTCCAGCTCCAGGAGTTCTGACATCTTCTGGCCTCCCAGGGCGCTGTCTGCATGTGGTGTGTGTCAGGAAATGCAGGATCTCCCTCCATCCCCCGCTGGTTCTTCCCATATTAGAGATGTTTGTTTTAAATTAAAAACTTAGACTACAGTGTAATGGGTTTCATCTTAGTATCTGTGCATATGGACCATTATGTTTGGTTACAGGCTTCATTTTGTTTGCTAAGCGCTGGGAATTGAACTCCGGATTCCTACCCGCTTGAGAGTTGCTCTCTTACTGATCTTCATCCCAAAACACTTTTTTCTTTGTAAAGATTACTTTAGGGACTAAGAGATGGCATCTGTTGCTTTTGCAGAGGACCCAAGTGTAGTTCCCAGCACCCTCATGGCTGGAACTCTAGTTCCGGGTGTTCTGATGCCCTCTTCTGGCCGGTGCAGATGCTTCACAGGCACCATGGAGGCCAGAAGAGGGTGTCGGATCCCCTGGAAGCTGAGTTGCAGGTGGTTGTGAGCTGCCCCGTGTGGGTGCTGGGGACTGAGCTCCCGTCCTTTGCAAGAGCAGCGGGTGCTCTTCACCAGTGAGCCGCCTCTGCAGCCGCCAGTGAGCCGTCTTTGCAGCGCTGCCGCTAGGCTTCTCCCTCCTTGCTCTGCCCCGCGTGCCTGCTCCTTCTCCAGCCTCCTAGTTAAGTCAGTTTCTGCTGCTTGTTTTATCCCTGTGATCTGCCTCTCCTGCCTCCATGACTTCTTCCTTCCCTGTCATGATTCCTTCTGTCTAGTTTTGCAATCCCCTATCATAGAAAGGCACTTGCACACAGGTGAATATAATCTCATGTTTATTTTTTCTTATTTATTATTGAGACAAAGTCCCTGTGTGAGGCTGGCCTTCTGCCTCCTCCTCCCAGGTGCTGGGGTGAGAGGTGTGCACTGTCGTGGTGAGAGGTGTGCACTGTCGTGGTGAGAGGTGTGCACTGTCGTGGTGAGAGGTGTGCACTGGTCGTGGTGAGAGGTGTGCACTGTGTCGTGGTGAGAGGTGTGCACTGTGTTGTGGTGAGAGGTGTGCACTGTCGTAGTGAGAGGTGTGCACTGTTGTGGTGAGAGGTGTGCACTGTCGTGTTCAGCACACACAGCATTTTTTTTAAACTGGATTTCCAGATGTGAGAAAATATATAGTATTTGTCTTTCTGGGGCTTGTGTCTTAGTGTCCTGATTCCAGTTGTATCTGCTTCCCCATAATGCCGTAATTTCATCTTTCTTAAAGATGGCACGAGAGTCCACTGGATGACTAAGATTCGTTGTATCATATCAAAGTCTGGGCATTTGAACGGCATTTCTTTATTCAGTCATCTAGGGATGCACGTTCAGGCAGGATGTCTGGAACACTGTGGTGGTTTCCTGATGTGGGATTGCCTGATGTATATGTGTTGGTTAATGAATAAAGAAGCTGCTTTGGCCTGTGATGGGGGGGGGGGGCGGCACGGACACCACTAAAGTGAATGCTGGGAGAAAGAAGGCGGAGTCAGTGCCAGAGACGGGCACCAGACAGAACTTCACCCAGTAAGCCACAGCCATGTGGTGATACACAGATTAATGGAGATGGCTTATCTTAGGATATAAAAGCTAGCTAAAAATATGCATAAGCTATTGGCCAAACAGTATTGTAAATAATATAGTTTCTGTGTGATTATTTCGTGAGTTTGAGTGGCCAGGAAGCAAACAAGCAACCTCCCCCAACAGTTTCCTGGCCACCCACACCCTGAGGTACATAATTTTGTGTGTGTGTGTGTGTGTGTGTGTGTGTGTGTGTGTGTGTGTGTTGGGGGTGGGCAGAGTCTTATCCTGTGGCCCTGGGTAGCCTAGAGCTCAGACCAATCCCACCTCAGACTCCTGATGCTGGGATTACAGGGTCACAGGGGAGACACTGCTCTTGGCTCCATTCAGCTTCTTTCTGTATAGACGAAAGCTGATGGGAAGCCAGGCTGCCCTAACTCTAACATTCTAGAACCCAAAGCCCAGGAGCCTCACCCAGGAGCCCTCTTTTGTTCCAACCTTTCTGTTTCTAATTCTTGTGGTAGGTGGGATGGACCACAAGACCTGGACTGACACGCTTCCAGCTGAGCTACATTTTCAGCCTCCGTTCTCCCCACCTCCATTTCCCAAGTGCAGCCCTTCTGCAAAATAGTCCGAGGAGGTCGGGGTTGAGGTCATTCCTGCCTTGAATTTGCCCAGTGAATCGGCACAAACTCCCTTCCCCACAGAACTCACGGGCTCCGCTGTCCGGGGGGCGACTCAGGAACCAGAGGATAAGAGCCCACATGGTGTCAGGCGCAGTCCATCGTCTCTCTGCTGTTTAACCATGAAGGCGGGAGGGTGTTGGCAACTGAAAAGGGGCGGGCTTTAAGGGTGTGTCTATTTTCAGGGGTCCTGGCAGGGCTTCCCACCAGGATGAGGGCCTTCTTGCCTGGAGATGTGCCCCCCACACCCACCCTGGCTCTGAGCACCGCAGGCTAGCAGGCTAGTGGCTGCTGCAGTCGGTCCTTTGGTCAGTTTGAGCCCTCACTCTTGCCTGCATCTCCAGTTTGTTTACTTTTACTGCTTTGACCCTGCCTCCTCCTCGGCTCTGGTCCGCTGCTGCTGCTTTCAGAGCAGATAGGCTGGGTGGCACTGTTAACTAACAGTCTCTGTCTGTTTCCCTCCCTCCCCCCTCCTTTCTTTTTTGAGATAGAATTTCTCTAAATAGCCCTGGCTGTCTTGGAACTCACGCTATAGACCAGGCTGCCTGGAACTCACAGAGATCTGCCTGCCTCTGCTTCTCCCTCCCAAAAGCATCTCCTGGCCCATTTCCTATTCTTATAGAGGGCCCAGGTTCAAGTTCTAGCACCTGCCTGATGGCACACAACCCTTTGTAACTCCAGGGGATCTGGTGCTCCCTTCTGGCCTCCATGGTTACTGCATTTATGTGGAGTACATTTGTAGAGAAGGCAAACATACACATAAAACAAAAGCATAAATTGTTGTGCCCAGATTATGATGCCCAAAGAGCGACCACCAGAGAGGCCCAGACTGTAATAAACAAGGTTTAATCAGCATAATACAAGCATGTTTGGAACCCCTGTCTCCAAATGACCCTGTTATGGTGAGGTAGAGAGAGGAGTTGTATCTCCTCTGTGGGGTAAGCTTTTAAAGGCATAACTACAAAGAGGCTTTTTGAAGCTGCTTTGGCATGTTTGCAAGGACTTTTGCTCCCTCCCATCCTAAGTCAGCTTTCTCCTTGTTCTTAGAGCTAGGCCACTGTTGTTGAGTTAGGCCATCTTTATCAGCCTGTACCAGGTGGCTGGCTGGGCTGAGCTAAGTGACCTTGTGCTCGGAATCTCCTGGGTGGGAGAGGGGAAGGCCACTATCCTCCTGGGAAAACATTCTGCTAGGAAATTTCTTCTTGTCCCTTTGAGAATAAGGGGTGAGGGTCCTACAAAATCTGATCTGAGAGGTGGCTCAGTGGTTAAGAGCACCTAAGGGCCTGAGTTGGTTTCCTAACCCCATGGCAGGTGACTCACAGCTGTCTGTAACTCCGTTCTGGGGGGTATGCTCCCCATCTCTGAGAGTTCCACATTCACACACACAGATACCCACATATACATAAATAAAAAGCAAAGCAAAACAATCTTTAAAACCATTACATATGAAGTTGGACTCGGTGTTATATGCCTTTAATTCCAGTACTTCGAAGTCAGAAGTGGATCTCTGTGAGTTCCAGACCAGCTGGGGCTACACAGTGAGACCCTGGCTCAAAAAAGGGAATTACATAGAGAGGAAATGTGTGCCTTAACACAGTAAAGAGCATGTGGGAAAACTCGTGATCAACATCTTACTGAATGGGAAGAAGACAGTTCAGTTTCCAGAGCAGTGGGACAGCGTAAGGGATTGAACCACGGGGCCTCCATATAACTGAGCTTCTGGAATGACATGGGTGTGCTGCCTGGGAGGCTGAAGGCAGTCAGGAAGCTGTTCCTCAGACCCCGCACAGGAGCCAAGAACTAAGTCAGAGCCCTGTTGGAGAGACACGGAACCGCGTGCAAGATGGCTGTGCAAAGCAGACCATTTGTGCACATCTTGGTCTCCAGGGCTAAGTAAGGATGGAACTCACAATGTCAATTGTAAATGGTTAAGGAACAAAAATCTGTGGAATTTTAAATTTAATGTCAGCGCGTAGGGAGGCTGTGCCCCATTGCTTCTAACCGTCCGCAGCAGAGGGAACTGGGTAGCCTCCTGCACCAGGGGGATGCGTGATGGAGAAAGGGCCCTGGGGGTGCCTGGCCCATCTTCAGACTTTACATATCAGCTGCTTTTTCCTTCTCGCCAAGTATATTCCCGTTTTTGTTTGTTTGTTTGTTTTTTGAGACTGGTTTTCTCAGTGTAGCCCCAACTGTCCTAGAACTCACTTTGTAGACCAGGCTGGCCTCAAACTCAATGAGATTCACCTGTCTCTGTCTTCCAAGTGCTGGGATTAAAGGCATGCACCACCTTGCTGGGCACTATTTTGTTTCAAAAAGATTTTATTTTTCCTCTTAGAAAAAATGTTATTTTTAATGTGTGTGTGTGAGAGAGAGAGCAGGGAGAGAGCATTGTGTCACACGTGGGTGTGTGCCCAAGAATGTGGCATTGAATACTCTGGAGTGGAGGCACAGGTGATTGTTAGCTGCCTGACGTGGACACCGGGAACTGAGCTCTGGTCCTCTGGAAGAGCAATGTGTGCCCTGTGCAAACGTGAGGATCTGAATGCA
>NW_026068261.1:100938-111041 GCF_014885135.2 Alexandromys fortis | reverse complement strand
GGGAGGAGGAGGAGCACGGGAGGAGGAGGAGCACGGGAGGAGGAGGAGCACGGGAGGAGGAGCACGGGAGGAGGAGCACGGGAGGAGGAGCACGGGAGGAGGAGCACGGGAGGAGGAGGAGCACTGGAGGAGGAGGAGCTCTGGAGGAGGAGCACAGGAGGCGACTGTAACACCTGGCTGTTGGAGGGGAGGATGAGAAACCAAGAGTTAGCAAAGAAAGGCCCCGGCTGGGAAAGAGTCAGTGTTTGGACTGTAAAGAGTGCCCTCCCCCCCAGCTAAGACAGCTAGAGGCAACACTGAAGTCTTCAGCCAGCAGGCTTCCGACCACCACAGGGGTAGACAGTGGGCCGGCTTTTGTGTTCCAGCTAAGTCAGTCCGAGTTCAGGCACCTTCCTGGGGCGTAATTGGAAGTTGCTTTGTGCATGCAGACTCCAGAGTTCGGGGCAGGTAGGAAGGATGTCTAGAACTCTAAAGAGACCCTAATTTGACTGTGGAGGCTGGCACCGACTAAGCGGTTCTCCTTCCCTTTGCCCTCTCTAGGCTCAGGAATTCCCCTACCAGGTGGGGCTTCTCCTGTTTGAAATCGTGTTTGGTACCCCACCTCCCATCATTCCCAACCTCCAGACAGATTTGTTGGCGGAGTTGGATGGCCAAGACCTCCATGATGCTATGTGAGGGGTCTAATGGGCACACAAGGAAGTTTTGGCCCAAGCTCAGGGCCCTCTCTGAATCTGGTGTTACCCATGAGCCCCACGGGTTATGACTGGGGAATTGGGTCTGTTTTAGGAGACACCGCCTGGGGTCACTGGAACCCGTTTGGAAGGGATCATAGTCATCCTGCTAACCACACCCACCTGGGCCAGTACACCCGTGCCAGGCCTGCGATCCCTTCACATTCAAGGAGGGCTACCAAGGCGAAGGATGGGTGCGGCACAAGTGGTGGTATGGCTCCTGTTGGAGACTGCACCTGTTGGCATCCTAGCTGCAGGAGACGCACGTGCCCCATGGAACCAAAGGGGTAATTGTCAATACAGACAGAGGTATTGTAGCCAACAGCGCTACTTCCGACCTCTATGTGGATCGCTGTGACCTGGCAGGAGAAGGATGGAACCCTCAGATCAGGAACCTTTCCCTGGGTATGGGAGCAACTGGGGGGGGGGGGTCGTGGAGCCACCAGGTCCCTTAACTAAACAGATGCGGGGGTTGGGAGGATGCCTGTTGTACCAGGTGAGGATGGGTGTGAGTCCACTGGGTGGACTAACTGGTGAACCCCCCTCCCCCCCGTCCCTGGGGACATGAGAGCAGTGGGTAGCAGCCGAGTCGCCTGTGGACCCTGCTATAATAAGGAATGGTTCCCCAGTCACCCCTGGTGGCCGCTAGAGGCCGCTGCAACCTACTAGTCATCAGGTGAGCAAGTCCTCAGGTGAGCAAGAAGGCTGATTGGACTGCCGGTGAGGCTTGGGGTTTCCGGCTCTGCCGTAGGGGCCATGATCTGGGACTGACTTTCACCATCCACAGAATCCAGTCACCCCTCAGAGCCGTGATGGGCTCAACCACGTGATTAATCCCCCTGCACCCGCATCCAAAGCCAAGCACCCGACGCCGACCATTGCACAGCCCCTGGGGACCTGGCTCAGCTCACCGCCCCTGCAGTGACCCTGGACCCCCAGGCTAACTTGTTCTAGACAGAAGACCCACTCCTGACACTTCTTCATTCCTAGTCCTGAACATCACCAAGCCTATCTGACTGTCACTTGCTGACTTTGCTATGATACTGGCGCCCCCCCCTCCATTATGAGGGGATTGCCGTCGTGGGGAACCTATGTGGGGAACATTATTTTCAGGTGTGTGACTTTTGTTTCTGCTGCATTTGTTTAACTCTGAAGCTGTGTTACTGTGCGTGCCTAAAACACCTGATAATCCTAATTTAGAGCTGAATGGCCAATAGCAAGGCAGGAGCAAGGACAGGCGGAGCAGGCAGAGTATAATAGAAAGAGGAAGGAGGAGGAGCAATAGAACAAGGCAGTGACCACAGGGGCCAGACACCCAGCTATACAGCAAGCCACAGAGAAAGAAGTAAAGAAAGATAAGTAGGAATAGCGAAAGATAAAAGCCCAGAGGCAAAAAGGTAGTTGGGATAATCTAGACAAGCTGGCAAGAAACAAGCCAAGATAAGGTTGGGCATTCATAACTAAGAATAAGCCTCTGTGTGTGGTTTAATTGGGAGCTGGGTGGTGGCCTCCCCAAAGATTCCAGAGAGCTGAGCATCATACAATAGACCTCAGATTCTACCCAGTGCTGCTGGGAATACAAGGCACAGCGGACCCTCCAGCAGGTCACAGGCCTCTGTATAGGGAAGTTTCCCCTTGAATGGCAGCCCCTCTAACCGGACCCTAATGCTCCCCAGCTCCCAGGAATGCCTGATTCCCCACAATGACACCTGGTGGGCCTGCTTCATAGGACTGACACCCTGTGCCCATCATTGGTCCTGAACGAGACTAAGGGCTTCTGTGTGATGGTGCGGCTGGTCCCAAGATTAATTTATCATGTGGAGGACTTACAGCAAAGTGGAAGGGACCTTCCCCAAGGTTAGGAGAGAGCCTGTGACAGCCCTGACCCTGAGCATACTGCTGGGGCTGCCTCCCTGATCACCCAGAATCAGCACTACTCCCATCTGCGTGAAGCCCCGATTTAGATCTAGAGAGGTTAGAAACCCCACCTCCAAGAGTCTTTGACATCTTTAACAAGTTGTGATGCACAGTAGAGGGGGCCTAGACCTCGTCTTTCGCCAGCGGGACTGTGTGCAGTGCCGGTGAAGAATGTGTTTCTGTATTGACCATCGGGGGCAATCGGAGACTCCATGCAGAGACTGGGAGCCATCCAAATGATGGGTTGCAAACTCACTATCGGCCCCTCCACCAAGAAGTTATAGAACTTGAAAGAGTTCCGTGATTGGAACTTCTAGGGACCAGTCAGAGGGGAAAACCTGCTTAGTCTCGCAGCCTCTGTCTTGAAAATGGGCCTCCATCTTAAGGCTAAGTCTGGTGACGACAGATGTGTGTGTGTGTGTGTGTGTGTGTGTACTCAGTTCCAGAAGACAAACAAACCCATGAATGTGCATAAGCAGCAAAAACCTGAGCAGACACCTTAGACACAACCAGTCAGAAGGCTGAACACTGAACTTAGCAAGATCTGGATGTTCTTGCTGTACCCTGTCTGCAGTTTGTGGTTTTGCCCCAACAGCCTGACCAATGATTTTAAAGATCGCCTTGCCCCATACCCCTACCCAATTCCGAACCGCCAAGGCATAAATTCCCTGCTTGCGGTTTTTTCCTTTAAAAACTCGATGTTCCCTGAGTCCGGGGTCACATCCCCCCATCAGCTGTGTCAGTGACCAAGGTTGAGTTTGACAATAAAGGCCTTGATGTGTTTGCATCCGAAACCGGCTCCCTGGTGGTCTCGTTCTAGCCTCCCCAATCACCTGCTCACATGTGGTGCACATAACCTCACACAGTGGGCACGCATGTGGGCACGTGCACACACAAGTGTAAATTTTGCTTTACATTTTATTCACAAAATTAAAATCAAGAACATTGAAGAGGGGTCTTTTCCTGCTCTCTGGGCAGTGCCTGGCCTGGCTGGCTCCGTGCTGCGCAAGCATCGTTTCATCTGGAGAAGGCAGAGCATCTTTACCTGGTCTCCTCTGCTGATCTGCTGACCCTTGCCTTGCATTCAGACAGCAGCAGGTACCGTTGTGTGACGGACGGGCCTCGTCTTCGTCGCACCTGGGCATGTCAAAGACCGGATCTGCCCTGCATCCATGGCAGGAAGTCCCTCCTCCAATCTACTGTGTTCCTCCCCTGCTTGTCCCTGCATGTCTCCATAGGTTCCTTAGTGGTGTCCAGACACTGAGGCCTGTGCAACTAGGGACTGTCCTGTGTTCAGGAGGCTGAGGCAAGAGGTTTACTGTGAGTTCCAGGCCAGCCTGGGCTGCATAGTGAGTTCCGGGCCAGCCTGGGCTGCATAGTGAGTTCCAGAGCAGGGTAGGGTACAGATGAGACTTGCGTCAGTGGAAGGGGTGACGGGATTGGAGACGGTGCAGCTGCTAGGTGTGCATGCTGCTTTTGCAGAGGACTGGAGTTCGGCTTCCAGAAGCCTTGTTCAGCAGTTTGTGAGCACCTGTAGTTCCGCTCCTGACGTCCACTCGATGGACTCTGATCACCCGCAGGGACAGATGTGCACAGAGTCACATGTGGAAACACATGCTTACAAACAGTAAAAATATTTCTTTAACAATAATAAAATAAAATTTCACAATAATGAAAAATGATCAAAGGATCTGAACAGGCTTTTGTAAAACAAGACAAGCATAGGAAGAGCTGTCAAGATTCACTATCAGGGGCTGGAGAGATGGCTCAAAGGTTAAGAGCACTGGCTGCTCTTCCAGAGGTCCTGAGCTCAATTCCCAGCAACCACATGGTGGCTCACAACCATCTGTAATGAGGTCTGGCGCATGGAGGCAGAATGTTGTATACATAATAAATAAATCTTTAAAAAAAAATTGAGGCGCTAGGGAGATGGCCCAGTGTTAGTGTTTGCCGTGCCAGCATGGACACTGGAGCTGGATGCTGGGTGGGTGTGTCGGCCTGCTCGTAATCCCAAACTTCAGCTGTTGGAGGTGGGGTTCCCCAGAGCACGCTGGCCTGCCCTATCAGTGTGCTTTGGGTTTGATTGAAAGACTGTTGGGATAAATGGTCCTTGCTGTCTTGTTCCTTGTGACTTAGATTAGGTTTTGGTCTCTTACCCAGCTGCAGAGCAAGAACTGGCTAGGCTTTTAAATGGTTTTGCTTTGATTTGTTGCTGTTGGATTGCTGATGGGGCTGTGTTGCACGTGTACTGTGGCGTGTGTGTGTGTGTGTGTGTGTGTGTGTGTGTGTGTGTGTGCGGCACGTGTGGTGTGGTGTGCATGTGTATGTGGCACGTGTGTGTGCCGTGGCATGTGTGTGTGTGTTGCACGTGTGCAGTAGTGTGTGTGGAGGTCGGGGCTCATCTGTAGAGTTGGTTCTCTCCTTCCACTTTTACTTGGTGAAATTCCAGGACCTCAAAGAGGAGTTTGAAGAGGGCTCTTGGCCCTGAGTCCTGTCTTTCTTGGCAGAGAGAAGAGACCAGGAGCTGTCCCCGCCTCCATCTGACCCCCCAGTCACCTTTGGATGCAGCCTTCAGTTTGTTTGGCAGGGGAGGGAAACTCAGGTCATCGTTGGGCTTCAAAGCCAGCACTTTAACCCACAGAAGCTTCTCACAGGCCCCTGGTGGGTTCAAGCTGCTTTCACTGGTGCAGTCTCAGCTCCCAGGCTGTGGGGAGACCAATTCTGGACACTTCCTGCATACCACATGCTCTGAGGACCTGAATTTTCCAACTCTGGAACGTGCGGTTTGCTGTTGGCCACTGCTGGGTCTAACTGGTATTGAAGAAGAATATTGAACGATGTGAACAGGAACTAAGGGGTAATGTCACTTAACCCTTTAAACCTGTGACTGGTGATGTTTCCCAGTCCTGTTAAGGGGCTAAGTTTGGGGTGGGAAGGTAGGTATCTAAAGTGTGTACAGGAGGGCCCTGAGATGGTTCTGAGGCGGTCAGGTGTGGAGGAACTTTTGCCACCAAACCTGACGACCTCAACCTCAGTTTGATTCCCAGAACCATGTGCTGAAGGAGAGAACCAGCTCCCTAAACTTAGCCTCTGATCTCTATACATATTCTATGTCATGCATGCATCTACATAATATACATGCAAAATAAATGCTTAAAAAAAAAACAGGTGTGATGGTGCCTGCTTTTAATTTTAACCCCAGCACTCAGCTGGTAGAGGAAAATGGATGTCTGTGAGTAAGAGGCCAGCCTTGTCTACATAGCAAGACCATGACTCGAAAAATGAAATAAATAAATACCCTCCCCCCAGGAAAAACCCCTTGGGCTGGCCAGATGACTCTGTGGGTAAAGCAGCTGCCCCTGAGCCTGATGCTGAGTGTGATTCCTAAGGACTAAGTGCCCCTCACAAACACACACACAAAACAAGTCAGAAAACAGCTAACACCCTTGTNCGTGATTAATCCCCCTGCACCCGCATCCAAAGCCAAGCACCCGACGCCGACCATTGCACAGCCCCTGGGGACCTGGCTCAGCTCACCGCCCCTGCAGTGACCCTGGACCCCCAGGCTAACTTGTTCTAGACAGAAGACCCACTCCTGACACTTCTTCATTCCTAGTCCTGAACATCACCAAGCCTATCTGACTGTCACTTGCTGACTTTGCTATGATACTGGCGCCCCCCCCTCCATTATGAGGGGATTGCCGTCGTGGGGAACCTATGTGGGGAACATTATTTTCAGGTGTGTGACTTTTGTTTCTGCTGCATTTGTTTAACTCTGAAGCTGTGTTACTGTGCGTGCCTAAAACACCTGATAATCCTAATTTAGAGCTGAATGGCCAATAGCAAGGCAGGAGCAAGGACAGGCGGAGCAGGCAGAGTATAATAGAAAGAGGAAGGAGGAGGAGCAATAGAACAAGGCAGTGACCACAGGGGCCAGACACCCAGCTATACAGCAAGCCACAGAGAAAGAAGTAAAGAAAGATAAGTAGGAATAGCGAAAGATAAAAGCCCAGAGGCAAAAAGGTAGTTGGGATAATCTAGACAAGCTGGCAAGAAACAAGCCAAGATAAGGTTGGGCATTCATAACTAAGAATAAGCCTCTGTGTGTGGTTTAATTGGGAGCTGGGTGGTGGCCTCCCCAAAGATTCCAGAGAGCTGAGCATCATACAATAGACCTCAGATTCTACCCAGTGCTGCTGGGAATACAAGGCACAGCGGACCCTCCAGCAGGTCACAGGCCTCTGTATAGGGAAGTTTCCCCTTGAATGGCAGCCCCTCTAATCGGACCCTAATGCTCCCCAGCTCCCAGGAATGCCTGATTCCCCACAATGACACCTGGTGGGCCTGCTTCATAGGACTGACACCCTGTGCCCATCATTGGTCCTGAACGAGACTAAGGGCTTCTGTGTGATGGTGCGGCTGGTCCCAAGATTAATTTATCATGTGGAGGACTTACAGCAAAGTGGAAGGGACCTTCCCCAAGGTTAGGAGAGAGCCTGTGACAGCCCTGACCCTGAGCATACTGCTGGGGTTGCCTCCCTGATCACCCAGAATCAGCACTACTCCCATCTGCGTGAAGCCCCGATTTAGATCTAGAGAGGTTAGAAACCCCACCTCCAAGAGTCTTTGACATCTTTAACAAGTTGTGATGCACAGTAGAGGGGGCCTAGACCTCGTCTTTCGCCAGCGGGACTGTGTGCAGTGCCGGTGAAGAATGTGTTTCTGTATTGACCATCTGGGGCAATCGGAGACTCCATGCAGAGACTGGGAGCCATCCAAATGATGGGTTGCAAACTCACTATCGGCCCCTCCACCAAGAAGTTATAGAACTTGAAAGAGTTCCGTGATTGGAACTTCTAGGGACCAGTCAGAGGGGAAAACCTGCTTAGTCTCGCAGCCTCTGTCTTGAAAATGGGCCTCCATCTTAAGGCTAAGTCTGGTGACGACAGATGTGTGTGTGTGTGTGTGTGTGTGTGTACTCAGTTCCAGAAGACAAACAAACCCATGAATGTGCATAAGCAGCAAAAACCTGAGCAGACACCTTAGACACAACCAGTCAGAAGGCTGAACACTGAACTTAGCAAGATCTGGATGTTCTTGCTGTACCCTGTCTGCAGTTTGTGGTTTTGCCCCAACAGCCTGACCAATGATTTTAAAGATCGCCTTGCCCCATACCCCTACCCAATTCCGAACCGCCAAGGCATAAACTCCCTGCTTGCGGTTTTTTCCTTTAAAAACTCGATGTTCCCTGAGTCCGGGGTCACATCCCCCCATCAGCTGTGTCAGTGACCAAGGTCGAGTTTGACAATAAAGGCCTTGATGTGTTTGCATCCGAAACCGGCTCCCTGGTGGTCTCGTTCTAGCCTCCCCAATCACCTGCTCACATGTGGTGCACATAACCTCACACAGTGGGCACGCATGTGGGCATGTGCACACACAAGTGTAAATTTTGCTTTACATTTTATTCACAAAATTAAAATCAAGAACATTGAAGAGGGGTCTTTTCCTGCTCTCTGGGCAGTGCTTGGCCTGGCTGGCTCCGTGCTGCGCAAGCATCGTTTCATCTGGAGAAGGCAGAGCATCTTTACCTGGTCTCCTCTGCTGATCTGCTGACCCTTGCCTTGCATTCAGACAGCAGCAGGTACCGTTGTGTGACGGACGGGCCTCGTCTTCGTCGCACCTGGGCATGTCAAAGACCGGATCTGCCCTGCATCCATGGCAGGAAGTCCCTCCTCCAATCTACTGTGTTCCTCCCCTGCTTGTCCCTGCATGTCTCCATAGGTTCCTTAGTGGTGTCCAGACACTGAGGCCTGTGCAACTAGGGACTGTCCTGTGTTCAGGAGGCTGAGGCAAGAGGTTTACTGTGAGTTCCNAAGACCATGACTCGAAAAATGAAATAAATAAATACCCTCCCCCCAGGAAAAACCCCTTGGGCTGGCCAGATGACTCTGTGGGTAAAGCAGCTGCCCCTGAGCCTGATGCTGAGTGTGATTCCTAAGGACTAAGTGCCCCTCACAAACACACACACAAAACAAGTCAGAAAACAGCTAACACCCTTGTTCATGAAAGTAGAAATGGGGCCATTTGGGGAAAGGAAGGAGACAGGGAAGCGGGGACGGAAGGGCAGTGGCCATGGACGCGGTGTGCTTAGGTGAGAATGTCACTGCCATGGACGCGGTGTGCTTAGGTGAGAATGTCACTGTGAAGCCCTTCGCATCGTGATTGTGCCCAAGCTTTAAAACCTTAAGGAAACTAAGGAAAGGAAGCAAAGGGGGAAGCAGACATTTAAAATCATGTGATCCTGTATTTGAAATAACAGAGTGGACTTCAGGAGGACAATATCAAGCTGGGCGTGGTGGGTCGGATTGTCTGAGTACTTGGATGTGATGATGGTGGCCGACCCTGCCAGCGGTGAAGCTGAGCCTGTCACCCAGCATGTGCTCGTGGAGGTGGAGCCCAGACAGGAGTTGAGGCCAGCCAAAGCCACAGGAAACCCTGTCTCAAAAACTCAAAACAAAAGCCCATAAAAAAAAAAAAAGCCATGACTGATGCCCCCAAATTTCAAAGGTATTAAGTAGAGTTAGCAGATGCACTTGAATTAATGAAGTTGGGCATGTGGCTATTTCCATTCGGGGATAAAGGAAAGGCTGGACAGATGGCTCAGATGTTATGAGAGAGAGCACAGCTCTTGCAGGGGACCCAGGTTCTGTTCCCAGGACCCCTGCTAGGTAGCTCACAACCACCCCTGCGCAGCATACCCCACAGCTCACAACCACACGTGCGTATATTCCCCCCTCCCCCCGCAGTGAAGAAGGGTTTAAACGTGCGGATGGAGCAGCTTTCCCTCCTTTTTCTGACTTATTCCTCCCACTCCCTGGTTTAGCTGCAAGCATATTTTGCAGCATGTGTAATCTCAGGAAACAGCTTGAACTGGTGTATCCAGAGAGATCTGATTTGGAAACATCGTTTCCTGGCAGCCTGTGGGGAAAAAGAAACTTAACCAAGAAACGAGAGTGAAAGTTGAGGAGGCTGGGGGTGGGGCCAGCTCTTAGAGGGAAGCTCTGCTGTTCCTGCACAGCAGGGAGCATTATCTCAAAGCCTTTTCCTGTCAACATCCTCCCGCCTCTGAAGGCCAACTGTGGGTGACCGCCTGGCCTGGCTGCACGTCCCGGGGGCAGGGCTGAGACAGCTGGTCACATTATCCCACTGAACCAGCTCTAGGGACAGCAGGGAGCTGGGGCCCAGCAAAGCTGGGTAGAGTGTGAGGTTGAGAGGCTAGAGCCTTTCTTTCATGTCCTCCTCCGCCCCTCTGTCTGCCCCCCCCCCCCCCCCCCCTGGAGTTGGTCTTCAATCCTTGCAGGCTAATGAATTCCTAAGCCAAGGTTTCTCTCCTCCCCTTCTTCCTTCTTTGTCGTGTGTGTGTGTGTGTGTGTGTGTGTGTGTGTGTGTGTGTGA
>NW_026068261.1:93754-99318 GCF_014885135.2 Alexandromys fortis | reverse complement strand
TGAGAGGGGTTTTCAGAGGGGTAGCTCTGTAGTCCAGGGTGGCCTTGAACTTGCTATGTGGGTAAGGATGACCTTGAACTCCTGGTCCTTGTGTCTCTACTTCTCAATTACTAGGATTACAGGCACGGACCACCACACCAGACAAAGTATAATTCTTTGACATAGCATATTTATAGGCAATTTTTTTAAATCTATAATAAGTGGTAAAATTCTATACATATACCAAATAATGGATTTTAAATAAATTATTAATATTTTATTAGTAGTATTTGATTTGAATACCTGTTTTAGACACCAAAAGCCCAAGGCCATGTAAAAATATCCTGGGTGGGCCAGGTTTAATCCCAGCACACCTTTAATCCCAGCACCTGGGAGGCAGAGACAGGGGGATCTCTGAGTTCTAGGCCAGCCTGGTCTACATTATATGTGTGTGTGCATGTGTGAGGGCTAGTGTCCATGAAGCCCAGAGGAGAGTATCAGGTCCCCTGGAGCTGGGGTTTCAGGAGCTGCTGGAGTTGAAGTCGGGTCTCCTGGAAGAGCAGCAAACGCTCAACCACTGAGCCATCTCTCCAGCCACCCTGCACCCCGGTCCTTTAGTGGCCTTGTGTGAACAGTAAAGAAACTAGATGACTAGTGATAAATAGACACAGGTAAAGTCCCGTGACTGTTCATGCCGTCTCTTCAGCCCCTCTTCCCCTTTTTTAAAAACAACCTAAATTGACATAGGAGGGATGGTGGGCTCATAGCGTGGGCTACCTGCAGGAATGAAAGTATGTCACATACGGAGCACACACATCTGTGCAGTGGTCGCTGACACTGCAGAACACTGCTGCTTTACATGGCTGAAACTGTTTCCATTTGCCGGAGACAGCGACAATGGGAAACACCCGGCTAAGAATCAGATTCTTACTTTCAGTAGGGAAGTCAAGACCTGTAATTCAGGTAGCATGGAGGTGGCAAGATGGAGCTTGTCCCCTGTTGCATGAATAATAAAAACCCAGAGACAGATATCGGAGTTCAAGATGAAGATCAGAAAAGCAAAGCAGCCAGTCATTGGCTCTAACCTCTACCTCAGACCAAAAATGGGTGATTCTGCCTCCAGGAATCCTCAGATTCAGACTGAGACTGGGCTGAGATCTGTCTCCTCCTATTTTATATCCCTCTCTAGTGCTGGGATTAAAATCTTGCACCACCCCCACCTGGCCTCTATGGCTACCTAGTGTGGCTGCTGGGATTAAAGGTGTGTGCCACCACTGCCTGGCCTCTATGGCTGGCAAACATGGCTGCTTTGCTCTGATATTCAAGCAAGCTTTATTTATTAATAGAGTCTCTCCTGTTAGTATTGGGAACAGGAAGCTTGGTCCTGGAAAGGAACTCAGGGTCAGTGTACTGGTTGGTAGGTGTGGCTTTTGCAGATCTTCATCATCCCCAGAGATCTGGTGTTTCCTGAGTCAGCCCTTACTCAGTCCCACGAGGCAGATGTCTAAAGCTATAGGACAAGAGTCATGAGTAGTCAGTATAAAGATGTCTCAGAGTTCCGCCATGACTCAAAATATCTAAATCTGAGAGGCCTTGGGACCCAGACCTATCCTGTGTATCTCAGCCCCATTCCCAGGCCCCCAATGTGTCATGTTTTTAAACCTCCAGAGACAAGACAGAGCTCTAGGCACTGTCCCTGCCTGCAGAAGAAGAAATGACTTGGTGTAGTTGGAGGCCTCTTGTTTGTCCCTGGCTGCCCAGACTCCCAAAATAACCACACAAAAACTATATTAATTAAATCACTGCTTGGCTAATTACTTAAGCATACAGCTAGCTAGCTCTTACATCTAGAATTAACCCATCTCCATTATTTTATATTTTATCACAAGGCTCGTGGCCAACTAGTAAGGTTCTGGCGAGTCTGTCTCCCACAGAGGCTCCATGGCTTCCCTGACTCCACCTCCTTTCTTCCAGCATTCAGTTTTGTTTTCCCCACCTAGCTTAATTCTACCCTATCATGGGCTCAAGATAGTTTCTTTATTAAGCAATGGTAATCACAGCATACAGAGGGGAATTCTCATCAACAAGAAACATTCAGGAGACTGAGAGGCTGTGGCTGGAGGAGTAATTAGGGGCTCCCCACCAGCTCCAGCTCCACCCCAAGAGCCCCAGGGACAATCCTGCTCCCCCCACACTTACCTACAACATGATAATAGCCTCCTTTTCCACCTGTGAGAAGAAAAGCTGTGAGACCAGGGAAGTCTCTGACCCTAGGAAGTTTCCAGAACTGACAGGAGACCCAGGTTAGAAACAGCAGCAATGAGGGGTGTGGATGTGTTTCCCATTAATGAGGCAGAGCACACTTCTAAAAGGGGCTGAGAGAGAACTCAGACCCTGCCCTTTCCTACCTGTGTTTCTCCTCCTCTTCATCACAACAGCCACCACAGCTCCAATGATCACAGCTCCAAGGAGAACCAGACCAGCAATGACTGCTGCCATGATGGGGACCGTGGACTGAGGAGGCTCTGGGAAGGGAAGGGCGGGAAGGGAAGATGAGGGTCATGACCCAGTTCTCAGCCCTGACTCTGCTCAGGGTCTATAGAAGGCTCCAGCTTTCCCTGACCCCAGCTCTGCACCCTCTCCCTCCTTACCCCATCTCAGGGTGAGGGGCTCAGGCAGCCCCTCATGGTGCACATGGCATGTGTATTTGTGCTCCTCCCCAGAAGGAACCACCAGAGATGCCCACTTCTGGAAGGTTCCATCTCCAGAGGGTCTGGTCTCCACCAGCTCCATGTCCTGAGTCTGTTCCTCTTCCTCCCTCTGCCAGATCAGGGCGATGTCAGCAGGGTAGAAGCCCCGGGCCCAGCACCTCAGGGTGACATCATCTTTAGGTCCAGGATGATGGGCCACATGTGCCTTTGGGGGGTCTGAGGAAAAGAGTTGTGAAGATGAAACATCTTGCTTTCTTCTAGGGTCTCAANACATCTTGCTTTCTTCTGGGGACTCAACAGTGTCCATGTGACCAGTCTGGGAATGGACAGGGGAACTGGGGTGGGATTAGGGTGTCCTGATATTAGTAGACCCCAGCTAGAGCTCAGGCCCCGGGGTCATGTGCTCTTCGGGATGCTCTAAGATGTGAGTGACATCTGGGGTAGGAGGCTTCAGGGCTCTGCAGACTGATGGAGGGGAAGGGATTCTGGTCCTGAGCTGAGTGAGGGCCAGGAGACTCAGAAAAGCTGGAGTCAGACTCCAGAGACACTGAGTGTGGGACACAGAAGGAGGCCTGAGAGAAAAAGCTCCTGTGGTCCAGGGCCATCTTCAAGGCTGACCTGCTGTACAAGGGTTAGTCTCCCAATGGGAAAAGCAGCCTGGAGTCTCCATCTCCTTATTTCTCAGCCCGATGTCTGCTGGACAGTGTTCTTCCTCTGAGGATGCCCAGAGCCTTTCCCCCACACTACAGAGGAAAAGCGAGGATGGGTCTCCAGGTACCTGAGCGCAGCAGGGTCGCGTTCCCCAACTCCAGGTATCTATGGAGCCAGTGTATGCAGGGGCCCTGCAGGTATGCTCTCTGGTGGTCGGCCTCCTCTGCCTTCTCTGACTTGCGCTTAGAGATCTGAGAGGCCGCGTCATTTGCGGTCCAGGAGTGCAGGTCGTCGTTCAGGGAGATATAATCCCGGCCATCGTAGGCCTCCTGACAGTACCCACGGAGCAGGCGTCCATCTGGACCCATTTCACAGCCATACATCCACTGCAGAGTGTGAGGTTCTGGTGGGGACACAGTGGTTAGCGCCACCTTGCGGCCATCCTGCCCTCTGTCCACAACCCGACCTTTCAGAGACAAAAGTGCAACCGAAACCTGAGCCAAACTCTACGGGATTCTCTTCCTGTTAGATAAGGATTTGGGCAGGTGTTTGGACTCAGCGGGTGAAGATGACCCAAACCTGTTCAGGGGAGATGGAGGGGCCGTGTCTGTGATCGGGGCCGCAGTCACTCACCGTCGTCACTCTGATTGTAGTAGCCACGCAGGGTCTGGAGATTCAATTTGAAGTTCTTCCCTGTGTTTCTGGCTTTTCGTGTCTCCCCCTCCCAATACTCCGGCCCCTCCTGCTCCACCCACGGCGCCCGCGGCTCCATCCTCGGAGTCTCCGCGTCGCTGTCGTAGCGCACGAACTGCGTGTCGTCCACGTAGCCGACGGAGATGAACCGGGGCTCCCCGAGGCCGGGCCGGGACACGGCGGTGTAGAAATACCGCAGCGAGTGCGAGCCTGCGGGCGACAGGCGGTGAGACCCCGACCCTGCTCCCGGGACCAGGGTCCCAGATGAAGGCAGGGGAGACACGGGGTAGGGCAGTAAGATGCGTTTAAGGTGTACTGCCCCCACCAGGTTCCCCGCTCCGTCCCGCAGTCTCCCCATCCCTTACTCACTAGCCTGTGTCTGGACCAGAACTATGGCGCTAACCAACAGCTTGAGCCAGGAAGCAGAAGACATTGTCCTCTGCACAGGAGCCTGTGAAGGGTGTAGAAGCGATTTCTGTAAACTGCTCTACTTGGAACCTCTGTGTCACTGATTGGTTTCTCTAGAAACTCTGTGTCCAATGAGAACTGAGTTCATCATTTGTTCCGAAAGAGGAACTCGATCGGAATTGAAAGTGGAACTGTGTATATTATTTATTTATTATATTATTTATTAAAGATTTATTTATTATGTATACAATATTCTGCCTCCATGCATGCCTGCAGGCCAGAAGAGGGCACCAGATATTATTACAGATGGTTGTGAGTCACCATGTGGCCGCTAGGAATTGAACTCAGGACCTCTGGAAAAGCAGCAAGTGCTCTTAACCACTGAGACATATCTCCAGCCCTTCTGGCGTCTTTAACAAAGAAAATGCTGTCAAAAGCCACTGCATACCTAGGACTTTAACCTGACCTCTGTCCTCTTCACTCTGGGGCAACTGTGAATGTCCTGGATAGTGTGGGCCCCTGGCCCCGTACCCAGCCAGGCCAACCCGATACCGCCCACCCGCAGGAACAGTTCCCAAGCCTAAAGCAAAACTCTGACACCCACAGCCTCCTGCTGAATCTCAAACTGGGATCAAGGGAGATTCGGGACTTTCCTGGGGCCATGAGGGGTCGTGACCCCCGACCCGGAAATCACTCACCGCCCTGACTGGTTGTAGAGGTGGAGCAGGTTCTGTAGGCAGGTTCTGAAATTCTGTCTGTGCTCCTGTGGGTCCCCAGTGCTCCAGCTCCTTCAGCTCGCTTTACCCTCCATACTCCGGGTTCACACCGGATGAACGGTCTGTTGTCCCCGTAGTCCACCGCATTGAACGGGGCTGGAGGGGGCAGGATGGTGGGCCACAGCTGCGGCAAAAGAGGGAAGCAGAGCCTCGGAGTAGCGCGCAGTGAGATCCGGACCATCCTCTTAGGGCAAACCTGGAACCAAGAGAGAACAAGATTGAAATCACCAGCAGTTTATACTTCCCAAACCAAACCACACCTTTATGCTCTTAGAACCTGAAAGCCACTTCTGAGGGGTTGGGACTTTGTCATGACTCCATAAAGCGCTCTCTCTCTCTCTCTCTC
>NW_026068261.1:69841-89574 GCF_014885135.2 Alexandromys fortis | reverse complement strand
TGAGCCAGGAAGCAGAAGACATTGTCCTCTGCACAGGAGCCTGTGAAGGGTGTAGAAGCGATTTCTGTAAACTGCTCTACTTGGAACCTCTGTGTCACTGATTGGTTTCTCTAGAAACTCTGTGTCCAATGAGAACTGAGTTCATCATTTGTTCCGAAAGAGGAACTCGATCGGAATTGAAAGTGGAACTGTGTATATTATTTATTTATTATATTATTTATTAAAGATTTATTTATTATGTATACAATATTCTGCCTCCATGCATGCCTGCAGGCCAGAAGAGGGCACCAGATATTATTACAGATGGTTGTGAGTCACCATGTGGCCGCTAGGAATTGAACTCAGGACCTCTGGAAAAGCAGCAAGTGCTCTTAACCACTGAGACATATCTCCAGCCCTTCTGGCGTCTTTAACAAAGAAAATGCTGTCAAAAGCCACTGCATACCTAGGACTTTAACCTGACCTCTGTCCTCTTCACTCTGGGGCAACTGTGAATGTCCTGGATAGTGTGGGCCCCTGGCCCCGTACCCAGCCAGGCCAACCCGATACCGCCCACCCGCAGGAACAGTTCCCAAGCCTAAAGCAAAACTCTGACACCCACAGCCTCCTGCTGAATCTCAAACTGGGATCAAGGGAGATTCGGGACTTTCCTGGGGCCATGAGGGGTCGTGACCCCCGACCCGGAAATCACTCACCGCCCTGACTGGTTGTAGAGGTGGAGCAGGTTCTGTAGGCAGGTTCTGAAATTCTGTCTGTGCTCCTGTGGGTCCCCAGTGCTCCAGCTCCTTCAGCTCGCTTTACCCTCCATACTCCGGGTTCACACCGGATGAACGGTCTGTTGTCCCCGTAGTCCACCGCATTGAACGGGGCTGGAGGGGGCAGGATGGTGGGCCACAGCTGCGGCAAAAGAGGGAAGCAGAGCCTCGGAGTAGCGCGCAGTGAGATCCGGACCATCCTCTTAGGGCAAACCTGGAACCAAGAGAGAACAAGATTGAAATCACCAGCAGTTTATACTTCCCAAACCAAACCACACCTTTATGCTCTTAGAACCTGAAAGCCACTTCTGAGGGGTTGGGACTTTGTCATGACTCCATAAAGCGCTCTCTCTCTCTCTCTCTCTCTCTCTCTCTCTCTCTCTCTCTCTCTCTCTCTAATTGATTTTTATTGATCTCTTAGGGTCCTTATTGTTGTCTAAGTTCTCTGGGATTCTGATTTGCAGGCTGATTTTCTTTGCTTTATGTTTAAAAACCACTTATGAGTGAGTATATATGATAATTGTCTTTCTGGGTCTGGGTTATTCCACTCCAAATGATGTTTTCCAGCTCCATCCATTTCATTTGCTTGCAAATGTCCAGATGTCGTTACTTTTTTCTGCTGTGCAGTACTCCACTGTGTAAACGTACCACATTTTCCTTATCCATTCTTTGATCGAGGGGCATTTAGGTTGTTCCAGGTTCTGGCTATGACAAACAATGCTGCTGTGAACATAGTTGAGCACATGTCCTTGTGGCACGATTGAGCATCCTTTGGATATATACCCAAAAGTGGTATTGCTGGGTCTTGAGGAAGGTTGTTTCCTAATTTTCTGAGGAATTACCACACAGACATCCAAAGTGGCTGTACCAG
The DNA here is from genome assembly GCF_014885135.2 of Alexandromys fortis. Lineage (NCBI taxonomy): Eukaryota > Metazoa > Chordata > Mammalia > Rodentia > Cricetidae > Alexandromys > Alexandromys fortis. Next base: position 87,948 of record NW_026068261.1, on the reverse strand, counting down.
CTTGCATTCCCACCAGCAATGCAGAAGTGTTCCCTTTTCCCCACAACCTCTCCAGCATAAGTTGTCATCAGTGTTTTTGATCTTGGCCATTCTTACAGGTGTAAGATGTTTGCTGCAGAGGAGTTATATCAAGTAGAATATACCAGACCAGTATCTCTCAAGCTAGCATTGCAAGCTGGATCATTTTATGGCAGAGAAGTACTCTGCTATCTTTCAGGCTTTCACTCAGCATGCAGGATTACAGATAATTCTAGTAGTGTTCTGTGTCCGTCGTGACATGCTACTCTGAGGTCGGGAAAACAAAGGCTCAGCTCTCCATGATAATGACATAAATCAGACAGTTGTCCTTAATTCTGTTGTCAGCTGCTGTTGACGCACATTTTCTATAATGTGAACTGACATTGTTTGGTGCAGCACTAAGAAATTTGATGATTTGAGTGTTTAAGAAAATAACATTAAATACAATAACTATATCTATGTTTTTAAAAAAGAGAGGTCATGGAGTTCCCAGTAGGCCAGCAGCTTGCTCAATCTGGATGTTGTTTTTAAGTTAAGACCTTGCATTTTCAAAAAAGGTGTTTTCTTTGCTCATTCTTTCTTTTTCACCTTAATAAAAGGTTATCTTTTTTTAAAAAAAAAAGAAAAACTTTTAACCTTTGTTTTATTTGTTAGAATAGCATATCCATATAAATAAGAATATGAGGAAAAGAGTTGGAAAGATCAGACATTTTTCGTTCTTTCTGGAGACTCCAACAGGGTCCATTAGACCTTCCTGGGAAGGGTCAGAAATGGGGTGAGGGAAGGGTGACAATCCCCTGGAGCTTAGACACAAGGTTGTAGATAACCTTATCTTTGGGAAATTCTAGATAGGGGTGAAAGAGCCCAGGGTCACAGAACTCTAGGTGCCACAGCAGGAAAGGGACTTCTGTCCTGACTGGGTGGGGCTGAGCGGTTCAGCCTCACTGAAGACTCCAGAGACCTTGGGTGTGGGCAAGAACTGGGCCTAAGCAAGACTCTGTCCCACACAGGACTGCAGACTGAAGGTTTACTGCCATGGTCATTTCAGGACCTTCTCTCCTTCCCTGCTGAGACACACTCTGTTTTGTCCCGAGAGAAGAGTGAGCCCTGTGTGAGCTCACTGTCAGTCCTGATAAATGGTCCAGAGAGTCAATGGAACTTTTCACCTCCCATATGTGAGAGACAGGAGACAGGTGGATATGGTGTCAGAAGGAGAGACAGCCCGAGTTTCCTCTAAAGCCAGGAAGTAGACAAGGGAGTACAATCTCCACCATCTTATCTGATACAGTGATGATTTATATAAGCTATCAGAATTCGACGGAAGATAGGCACAAAAGGATCAAAAGAGGAAAGGAAGAATTCACACCACCCTCTATTTCCAGACAACACCATTCTTTACTTAGACGATCCTGTTGAGCCCATAGGAAAACTCTAGGACCTGATACACACTTATGGTTTGCAGATACAAAACCAATAGAAAAGAGTAGGCTTCATTTATGCCAGTACTGTATTTCCAGAAAAAGACACTAGGAAATGTACAACATTCAAAGTAACTAGAAGAAATAAGTGTATATATAACCAAAGAAAGGGAAGGAGTCTACAATGAAAACTTCAAGACACGGACACAGGAAATCATAGAAGACAATGCTAGAAAATGGAAAAGTAATCCTGCTTCTGAACTGTCAGAGTTAACATTGTGAAAGTGCCCATACTACTAATATTAATCTACAGAGTTATTGCAAGTCTTTCCAACTCTCAGATATTTCATAGCTTTAGAGAAAAAAAAAAAAGACGAGAACTAGTATGGAATGAAGAAAAGGCTGTGAACACCAAGCAATCTCAAGATGTTGCACTTCCAACCTCAAATTACCCTGCAGAGCTATAGTGACAAAGATGGCCTGGAACAGGCATAAAACAGGCAGGAAATCAAAGGCCTAGGATAGAGATCCTGGACATAAAACGACAAAGCTATGCAGGCTTAATTGTAGACAAAGAATGCAAAACACATGGGATAAAAGCCCATTCTACACACGAGGCTGCAACACTGTTTTCCTACCTGAGAAGATGAATTTAGGTTTTCACCTTGTACAAAAGTAAACTTGGAAAAGAGCACTGACCTTATTATGTTCAAATCTTGAAACACTGAAACTTCAAGAAGACAGCCTAGGGGAGGCCCTTCCAGATACTGGGGTAAGCAAGAACTTAGGATAGAACAGCAGTACCACAGGAGCTAATGAGGCCACACATCAGCATGAAAACAAAGTCTCTCCACAGCACAGGGCACAATCAGCAGAGAGAACAGAAGCCACAATAGGAGAAAACTTGTAACCAGCTCCACTGTAGACAAGGGGCTAGAGCTCTCAATTTAGGAAGAACTGCAGAAGCTAAATATGCAGGAGCTAACATTGCCAATCAACCAATGGGCAAGAGAACTGAATAGACAGTTATCTTAATAAAAGAAAACTACCATTGGTCACTATTATCAGTGTATTTAGTATGCCTAGCCCTCATGAAATGCAAATAAAACTTTGAGGGGGCTGGAGAGTTGGCTCAGAGGTGAAGGCACTTGATGCTCTGCAGAGGACCTGGGTTAGATGCACTGTGTGTAACTCCAGCCCCAGGGACCTGACACCCTCTTCTGAGCCCAGACACCAGGCACACACATGGTGCACATGCACACATGCAGGCAAAACCCTCATCCACATGAAAGAATGAAGTAAAAATAAAAATTAAAACTGCTAGTCAGGTGGTGGTGGCACACACCTTTAATTCCTGCACTTGGGAGGCAGAGGCAGGTGGATTTCTGTGATTTCGAGACCAGCCTGGTCTACAAGAGCTAGTTCCAGGACAGGCTCCAAAGCTATAGAGAAACCCTGTCTTGAAAAACCAAACCAAACAAAACAAACCAGAAAAAAATAAACCTGCTATGTATAGCACTTCACCTCAGTCAGAATGTCTGTCACCAACAAATCTGACAGCAAATGTTTGAGAGGTGTGGAGAGAGGGGAAACACTCACTGTTGAGGGGCTGCAAATTAATAGTCTTTGTGTATCGTTGGACATTTTGGACATTTCTCAAAAAAATTAACTACCATATGACCCAGCTATTTTATTCTGGACAGAAGTCCACACCTTACCGGTGGAATATTTACACCCCGTGGTTATTGCTGCTTTGTTCAGTAGAGCAAAGAATTGGATTTAATTCAGTTGTCCGTCAACAGATGAATAGATAATGAAAATTTGGTACACAAATAAAATGGAATACTATATGAGTTATGAAACAGAATTTCCCCTCCCTCGCTCCCACCCTCCCTCCCTCCCTTCCTTTCTTTCCTTTTTGCATATTGGTGCTGGTTAAGTGCATGAATCATATTTGATAACAAATGTGTAAAATCCGAAGTGAATCTCCACAAGTTCATAATGGTTACTGTAACTTAACAAAAATTCACTGAGATGTATAGCCTTTGTTCTGGTTAATTTCAGTGTGTGATTTTTTTTTGTAATAAAGTTTAAAATATTAAAAAACAAGAAAAAAAGGATGATGACCCCCAGTGAGGGTTTCCTCTTTCTCAGGACTGAGCCCAGCCCGAGGGCAGAGGGAGGAGTTGCCCGCGGCCCCCGCACCTGTGCGCAGCAGCGCGTCCTCGTTCTCCAGGTGTCTGCGCAGCCACTGCACGCACGTGTCCTCCAGGTAGGCCCTCTGTTTCTGTGCAAACCCATCCCGCTCCCACTTGCGCTGGGTGATCTGCGCCGCCGTGTCCGCCGCCGTCCACGTTGTCAGGGAGAGGTAATGGTGGCCCCTCTTTTTTTTTTTTTTTTTTTTTTTTTTTTTTTTTTTTTTAATGTATTTAGCCTGCATGCCTGCACACACACCAGAAGAGGGCACCAGATCTCATTATAGATTGTTATGAGCTACCCTGAACTGAACTCAGGATCTCTGGAAGAGCAGCCAGGGCTCTTAACCTCATCTCATCCCACCAGGGACACAGCATAGTGAACACTGGTTCCAGAAGGTTCTCTCTGCTGCCGTTTATTTTCTAAATCACCCCTTCAATTTACCGACCAATGAAACCTCAGGTGAAAAATCTGAACCATCGAGTTCACATTCAGATTCTTATTTTCAGTGAAGCCATGAGCTGCAGCTCAGGGCAGCATGGAGCTGACAAGATGGAGATGTCTCCTCCAGTTGGCTGACAAGGAAGGTTGGCTGGGGAAGGGAACACAGGACGGTGTAGTGACAGGATCCTGGTGTGCACGGCTGGGCTGGGCTCCCCAGTTCTTCACGTTGAGATCACGGGGAACATCACGCACTGTTGCCTAAAGACAACTGCTGGGCTCTGGACATCACAGCAGAGGCCTGACCAAGTCTTCTGTCATTCAGTGCACACCAGGCAGCTGTCTCCGCACTACAGAACAAGAGTCATGGGCAGTCACTGTGAAGACAACACTCACCTCTCACTCACAGGTGCAAATTCTCAGAGTCCCTGTGAACCATTCATGTCCCCTTTGTCCTACCCCCACTTCTTCTTCAACGTCTCATTTTTTTAAAATTGTATTTATTTATTTATTAATTTATTATGTATACAATGTTCTGTCTGTATGCCTGCAGGCCAGAAAAGGGCACCAGACCCCATTACAGATGGTTGTGAGCCACCATGTGGTTGTTGGGAATTGAACTCAGGACCTTTGGAAGAGCAGACAATGCCCTTAACCTCTGAGCCATCTCTCCAGCCCCCATCAACGTCTCATTTTTACAGTCTGTGAGAGACATCATAGCTCTGCGTTGTCCTTGCCTATGGTAAAAAATTAGCAGTCCACACTCAGAGCCTCAAGAGAATTTGTCTGAAGGAGGAATTATGGTCTGGTTGAGCTCCCCACCAGCTCCTGCTCCACCCAAAGGCCGCAGGGAGTCTGATCATGGTGCCCAGTGATTCCACCTGTGATAAATGAAGCTATGACATCAGGGAAGTTTCCAGAATGGACAGCAGAGCAGGGGAGGGTCAGGAGACATGAGGAAGGAGGTACACAGGGAGTGAACCAATTTCCAGCCTGTGAGTCCTCAGCAGAGACCTTCTCCTCCGACCTCTGAGCACTGAGGACCAGGTCCCCATCACTCCCATCATCAGGCTTATGAATCTGTCCTTCAGGTTCCCTGTGTTTGACGGTAAGGTGATGGTGATTCCAGAGATGGGCATGGTGTGCGTGTGTGTTGTGTGTGTGAGTGTGAGTGTGTCTTCCCATTCACCGTGCATGCTTATTGACGGCGCTGAATGAAAAAACAAACAAAAAAGCCAACTGTGCCCCTTCCATGCCTCTGCTCTTCCTCCTCCACATCATAACACCTCCAATGATAAAAACTAAACTCACAGCTCCAAGCACAGCACCAACAATGGCCTTGATGGTGATGGTGGACTGGGGAGGCTCTAGGAGCGAAGACAACAGAAGGGAAGGTGAGGCTCATGGTTCCAGCTATCAAGCCTGACCTTGTCCAGGGTCTGCAGAAGGCTCCAGGTTTTCTTGACCCAAGCTGCACCCAAACCCTCCTAACCCCATCTCAGGGTGAGGGGTTCAGGCAGACTCTCATGTTCCACATGGCATGTGTATTTCTGCCCCTCTCCAAATGTGTGTATGCACGTGTGAGGGCAAGTGTCCACGAAGCCCAGAAGAGAGTATCAGGTCCCCTGGAGCTGGGGTTTCAGGAGAGCTGGAGTTGAAGTCGGGTCTCCTGGAAGAGCTGCAAACACTCAACCACTGAGCCATCTCTCCAGCCACCCTGCACCCCGGTCCTTTAGTGGCCTTGTGTGGGCAGTAAGGAAACCAGGTGACTAGTGATAGACACAGGTAAAGTCCCGTGACTGTTCATGCCGTCTCTTCAGCCCCTCTTCCCCTTTTAAAAAACAACCTAAATTGACATAGGAGGGACGGTGGGCTCATACACAGGAAGTAGTTGGGAGGGACTTGGAATGTGACGGTCTTTTTTAGTTTGGTGGAGCCAAAGCATGCTCTTTAGAAGACACCGGTGAAGAGGAAACATCAGTTAATAGTGCCTCAGTCTCTCGAAGCTAGCAGGTTTTCATCCCAACGTCTGACTCCTAAGTCTTTATGGGTAAATAGAATGGTAGATATAAACAACATCTGTATTCCATAAAATTGGAAAGTACAAAAGAAATGGACAATTTTCCTGATAGATACCACTTGCCAAAGTATAATCAAGATCACACAAACAGCTTAAATAGACCTATAACCTCTAAGGAAATAGCAGTCACTAAAGTCTCCCAACCAAAAAACCATAGGGACAAACAGTTTAGCACAGACTTTCAAAGAAGACCTAATTTCTGTACTCTACAAAAAGAAACACAAGGAACACTCCAAATTCATTTTGTGAGATCACAGTCACCCTGACACCCAAACTACACAAAGATTCAAAAAGAGTGAATTATGAACCAGTTTCCCTTATGAACATAGATGCTTTTAAATATTCAACAAAATACTTGCAAACCGAATCTAAGATCATATCAAAAAGAGCATCCACCATGATCAAGTAGGTTTAATCCCAGAGATTCAGGGATGGTTCAATATATATATATATATATGAAAATAAATCAATATAATCCATCATATAAACAAACCAAGAGAAAAAAAACACATGATCATCTAACGAGATGCCGAAAAAAGCCTTTGATAAAAATCGAACATTTCTTCATGATAAAAGTCTTGGAGAGATCATGAATACAGGCATACCTAAGCATAATAAAGGCAATATACAGTAAACCTACAGCCAACATCTAATTAAACGCAGAGAAACTCAAAGCAATTCCACTAAAATCAGAACAATACAAGGTTGTTGACTCTCCATAGCTATTCAGTATTGGAGCGGAAGTTGTAGCTAGAGAAATAAGACAACAAAGGAGATCAAGGGGACACAAACTGGAAAGTAGGAAGTCAAGAAATGGTTTCTTAGGATATTCAAACATTCCCTATATATTATCCTCTGGATAACACCACACTGGACACCTATTTAAACAGCATTCCTAGGGCTGGAGGGGTGGCTAGGGCACTCATAGTCCTTCTGCTCCTGGGGAGAACCACGTTCAGTTCCCAGCACTCACACCCAGGGGCTCTGACACCCTCTTCTGACCCCCAGGACCACTGCACTCACCTGACCACACTCAGAGGGATTCCACACATCCACTGTGGTGGATTCCATGAGAAATGTCCTTATGGTCTTAAGTAGTTGAACTTTGTTACCTACTTGGTGGTGCTATTTGGGAGGTTGAGGTTTAAGAGGTATGGTCTTGCTGGAAGAAGTATGATATTGGGGGAGGCTGTGAGAGTAAAATTCCCATTTTGCTCTCACATTTTGCTCTTTCCTTTCTGTTTGCCACTGAGGATGTGAGTTCTCAGCTTCCTGCTCCAGCCACCATGCCTGTGGCTCAGTGCACTTCTTGCCTGTCATGGTGCACTCCTATCCATTGGAGCTGTGGCCCAAACAAACTCTTCTCAGTGTTGCTTTGGCCGTGGTGATTATCCCAGCAACAGAAACGTGGTTAACACACACACGACTAAAACATATTTTTGAAACGTGTCACTATGTAGAACAGGATGGCTATGAACTCACAGAGAATCACCTGCCTATTCCTTTAGAGGGCTAGGAATAAAGGAATGTGCCAGCATGCCACACTAAAAATATAATACATCTTAAAACAATAGCTCTCTACCTTGTTCTTCTCACCTGCACTCTGGACACCTTCCCTTCTGCCGGCCATCTCCTGAGAGACAGCCTGTCCTTGTTCATTCCCTTACACTGTATCACAGGCAGCTTCCCACCAGAGCTTGCTCCAGGAACCAGCAACACTGTATTCCTTCCTAGTGTGTCTCAGAAACAGGACTTACATCTCACATCTGGAACAGACTCTGTGGAACAAGCAAAATGGACACAGTTATGTCCCCTGCTTGAGGAGTGGACTTGCTCCACCCAGATGGAGACACTGACAGAGACCAAAGAAAACATCCATCCACAGTCAGCTCGGTGAGCCCTGAGCTCACTGGTCCCTCACAGGATCCTGGGTGAGTCGGGGATAACCACTGACAGCCACCCCAGTGCGCATGTCCGCTCACATAGCTGCACCACTGCAGTCCCCAGACAGCTCCCAGCAGCTCCACTCCACATCTCCTCTCCCTCAGGAACTGCAGCTGGTTTAACCCTGAGAGGGAAGCGCTACATTGTGTCAGCTCCGTGAACCTGTAGCTTCTTGTGTTTCCTGAGCCTCATCAGCTCCTCCTGGCTCCAGCGGGGATGTTTCAGTCCAGAGGAAAATTCATAGTCACCTCCCTGTTCTACAGAAGCTCCCTTTGTTAACACAACCTCAGGCCAAGTGCTGGGGTGTCAAGTGCAGCCCCAGGTCCCCTCACACTGAGGTCACAGTCACCTGAGCTTTCCCCTCAGCAAAGCCCTCCCTCCCTCTCCCCGCCTGCCCTTCACTCTGCGACCCATGATCCTCCTTATGTTTATTTATTCAGTAAACATTTATTGGCTATGAATGCTTGCTGGGGCCCAGGCACTGGAAGTCAGCATCCCTCACAAGACAAAGATGGCAGCATCATGACAGAGATGATCGCCTTCTTGGTCATCAGACGTCTCTGCTAAGGCTCCTGGAGCTCCTGACTGGACGTNTTTATTTATTTATTTATTTATTTATTTATTAATTTATTATGTATACAATGTTCTGTCTGTATGCCTGCAGGCCAGAAAAGGGCACCAGACCCCATTACAGATGGTTGTGAGCCACCATGTGGTTGTTGGGAATTGAACTCAGGACCTTTGGAAGAGCAGACAATGCCCTTAACCTCTGAGCCATCTCTCCAGCCCCCATCAACGTCTCATTTTTACAGTCTGTGAGAGACATCATAGCTCTGCGTTGTCCTTGCCTATGGTAAAAAATTAGCAGTCCACACTCAGAGCCTCAAGAGAATTTGTCTGAAGGAGGAATTATGGTCTGGTTGAGCTCCCCACCAGCTCCTGCTCCACCCAAAGGCCGCAGGGAGTCTGATCATGGTGCCCAGTGATTCCACCTGTGATAAATGAAGCTATGACATCAGGGAAGTTTCCAGAATGGACAGCAGAGCAGGGGAGGGTCAGGAGACATGAGGAAGGAGGTACACAGGGAGTGAACCAATTTCCAGCCTGTGAGTCCTCAGCAGAGACCTTCTCCTCCGACCTCTGAGCACTGAGGACCAGGTCCCCATCACTCCCATCATCAGGCTTATGAATCTGTCCTTCAGGTTCCCTGTGTTTGACGGTAAGGTGATGGTGATTCCAGAGATGGGCATGGTGTGCGTGTGTGTTGTGTGTGTGAGTGTGAGTGTGTCTTCCCATTCACCGTGCATGCTTATTGACGGCGCTGAATGAAAAAACAAACAAAAAAGCCAACTGTGCCCCTTCCATGCCTCTGCTCTTCCTCCTCCACATCATAACACCTCCAATGATAAAAACTAAACTCACAGCTCCAAGCACAGCACCAACAATGGCCTTGATGGTGATGGTGGACTGGGGAGGCTCTAGGAGCGAAGACAACAGAAGGGAAGGTGAGGCTCATGGTTCCAGCTATCAAGCCTGACCTTGTCCAGGGTCTGCAGAAGGCTCCAGGTTTTCTTGACCCAAGCTGCACCCAAACCCTCCTAACCCCATCTCAGGGTGAGGGGTTCAGGCAGACTCTCATGTTCCACATGGCATGTGTATTTCTGCCCCTCTCCAAATGTGTGTATGCACGTGTGAGGGCAAGTGTCCACGAAGCCCAGAAGAGAGTATCAGGTCCCCTGGAGCTGGGGTTTCAGGAGAGCTGGAGTTGAAGTCGGGTCTCCTGGAAGAGCTGCAAACACTCAACCACTGAGCCATCTCTCCAGCCACCCTGCACCCCGGTCCTTTAGTGGCCTTGTGTGGGCAGTAAGGAAACCAGGTGACTAGTGATAGACACAGGTAAAGTCCCGTGACTGTTCATGCCGTCTCTTCAGCCCCTCTTCCCCTTTTAAAAAACAACCTAAATTGACATAGGAGGGACGGTGGGCTCATACACAGGAAGTAGTTGGGAGGGACTTGGAATGTGACGGTCTTTTTTAGTTTGGTGGAGCCAAAGCATGCTCTTTAGAAGACACCGGTGAAGAGGAAACATCAGTTAATAGTGCCTCAGTCTCTCGAAGCTAGCAGGTTTTCATCCCAACGTCTGACTCCTAAGTCTTTATGGGTAAATAGAATGGTAGATATAAACAACATCTGTATTCCATAAAATTGGAAAGTACAAAAGAAATGGACAATTTTCCTGATAGATACCACTTGCCAAAGTATAATCAAGATCACACAAACAGCTTAAATAGACCTATAACCTCTAAGGAAATAGCAGTCACTAAAGTCTCCCAACCAAAAAACCATAGGGACAAACAGTTTAGCACAGACTTTCAAAGAAGACCTAATTTCTGTACTCTACAAAAAGAAACACAAGGAACACTCCAAATTCATTTTGTGAGATCACAGTCACCCTGACACCCAAACTACACAAAGATTCAAAAAGAGTGAATTATGAACCAGTTTCCCTTATGAACATAGATGCTTTTAAATATTCAACAAAATACTTGCAAACCGAATCTAAGATCATATCAAAAAGAGCATCCACCATGATCAAGTAGGTTTAATCCCAGAGATTCAGGGATGGTTTAACATAGGTAAATTGATAAATGAAATNTCCACCATGATCAAGTAGGTTTAATCCCAGAGATTCAGGGATGGTTCAATATATATATATATATATGAAAATAAATCAATATAATCCATCATATAAACAAACCAAGAGAAAAAAAACACATGATCATCTAACGAGATGCCGAAAAAAGCCTTTGATAAAAATCGAACATTTCTTCATGATAAAAGTCTTGGAGAGATCATGAATACAGGCATACCTAAGCATAATAAAGGCAATATACAGTAAACCTACAGCCAACATCTAATTAAACGCAGAGAAACTCAAAGCAATTCCACTAAAATCAGAACAATACAAGGTTGTTGACTCTCCATAGCTATTCAGTATTGGAGCGGAAGTTGTAGCTAGAGAAATAAGACAACAAAGGAGATCAAGGGGACACAAACTGGAAAGTAGGAAGTCAAGAAATGGTTTCTTAGGATATTCAAACATTCCCTATATATTATCCTCTGGATAACACCACACTGGACACCTATTTAAACAGCATTCCTAGGGCTGGAGGGGTGGCTAGGGCACTCATAGTCCTTCTGCTCCTGGGGAGAACCACGTTCAGTTCCCAGCACTCACACCCAGGGGCTCTGACACCCTCTTCTGACCCCCAGGACCACTGCACTCACCTGACCACACTCAGAGGGATTCCACACATCCACTGTGGTGGATTCCATGAGAAATGTCCTTATGGTCTTAAGTAGTTGAACTTTGTTACCTACTTGGTGGTGCTATTTGGGAGGTTGAGGTTTAAGAGGTATGGTCTTGCTGGAAGAAGTATGATATTGGGGGAGGCTGTGAGAGTAAAATTCCCATTTTGCTCTCACATTTTGCTCTTTCCTTTCTGTTTGCCACTGAGGATGTGAGTTCTCAGCTTCCTGCTCCAGCCACCATGCCTGTGGCTCAGTGCACTTCTTGCCTGTCATGGTGCACTCCTATCCATTGGAGCTGTGGCCCAAACAAACTCTTCTCAGTGTTGCTTTGGCCGTGGTGATTATCCCAGCAACAGAAACGTGGTTAACACACACACGACTAAAACATATTTTTGAAACGTGTCACTATGTAGAACAGGATGGCTATGAACTCACAGAGAATCACCTGCCTATTCCTTTAGAGGGCTAGGAATAAAGGAATGTGCCAGCATGCCACACTAAAAATATAATACATCTTAAAACAATAGCTCTCTACCTTGTTCTTCTCACCTGCACTCTGGACACCTTCCCTTCTGCCGGCCATCTCCTGAGAGACAGCCTGTCCTTGTTCATTCCCTTACACTGTATCACAGGCAGCTTCCCACCAGAGCTTGCTCCAGGAACCAGCAACACTGTATTCCTTCCTAGTGTGTCTCAGAAACAGGACTTACATCTCACATCTGGAACAGACTCTGTGGAACAAGCAAAATGGACACAGTTATGTCCCCTGCTTGAGGAGTGGACTTGCTCCACCCAGATGGAGACACTGACAGAGACCAAAGAAAACATCCATCCACAGTCAGCTCGGTGAGCCCTGAGCTCACTGGTCCCTCACAGGATCCTGGGTGAGTCGGGGATAACCACTGACAGCCACCCCAGTGCGCATGTCCGCTCACATAGCTGCACCACTGCAGTCCCCAGACAGCTCCCAGCAGCTCCACTCCACATCTCCTCTCCCTCAGGAACTGCAGCTGGTTTAACCCTGAGAGGGAAGCGCTACATTGTGTCAGCTCCGTGAACCTGTAGCTTCTTGTGTTTCCTGAGCCTCATCAGCTCCTCCTGGCTCCAGCGGGGATGTTTCAGTCCAGAGGAAAATTCATAGTCACCTCCCTGTTCTACAGAAGCTCCCTTTGTTAACACAACCTCAGGCCAAGTGCTGGGGTGTCAAGTGCAGCCCCAGGTCCCCTCACACTGAGGTCACAGTCACCTGAGCTTTCCCCTCAGCAAAGCCCTCCCTCCCTCTCCCCGCCTGCCCTTCACTCTGCGACCCATGATCCTCCTTATGTTTATTTATTCAGTAAACATTTATTGGCTATGAATGCTTGCTGGGGCCCAGGCACTGGAAGTCAGCATCCCTCACAAGACAAAGATGGCAGCATCATGACAGAGATGATCGCCTTCTTGGTCATCAGACGTCTCTGCTAAGGCTCCTGGAGCTCCTGACTGGACGTCACAAAGCTAGAAGAGAAAACTGCGGGGGACAGAACCTGGAGCAGGAAATGGAGGGATTTCCATTTCTGGTGTTCTCACAATCTATTTCTTGAAAGATTTATTAATTAATGTCTATGTGTGTTCTTCTTCATTGTTTGTATTTGTACCATATGCCTATACGGTTCCCACAGGGACATTGGATGCCCTGGAACAGGAATTATGGATGGTTATGAGCCATCAAGTGGGTACTTGGATCTGAACCTGGATCCTCTGCAAGAGCAGCAAGTGCTCTCAAGCCCTGAGCCATCTCTTCAGTCCCTGAACCATGTTTTTTTTAATAAACATAAGTAGACTCAGCCTGTAAATCCTTGAGTCTCCACTGGAGGCAGCACCAGGGTTCCCAGGGGCAGAGAAGGAGAGGGAGAGGGGACCTTGGGCAGAAAACAGATCCAAAGACAGATCTGAGATGAGACCCTGTGGATCCCTCCTCTCTGCCCATCCTACAACCTGGGTTAAATTCTGATAGATGGGAAAGAATGAGAGAACCTCCAGGGAGGGGTCTGGAAGAAGGCCACAGTCTCCTGAGTGCAGGGGCCTAGTTGGGCTTTGAGGGGACAAGGATGGAAAACACTCAGGGACCCCACCACTCACAGGAGCAAGAACAGACCTAGTCCTCCATACTAACTAAAAAGACAAGGAATCAACACTAAAGACAGGGGAAAGAGTCACAGCCAGGACAGCAGCCCTGACTGTCACAGCAGCCCTGGCGGCTCATAATCCCGGAGACAGGACAAAGCTCTGGCCATCCCAGTGTCCCTGTGATCATAGCATTTGGTTCTAAGTGACCAAGAGAACTGAGGCAGGAGGGGACAGAGCTGAAGAGTGACGTTGTCAAAGCCTACAACGGACTGAGCTCCACAGCCCTGTTCTCACTCAGCTCCCACAGCCTCACCCTGTCCCACCAGATGCACACAGCACAGTGAACAGAGATTCTGGGAGGTTCTCCACGCTGCCATTTATTTCCTCCACAAACTCTATCTCAATCTTTTATTTTACCGCCAATCAACCTTTGAGATCAAGGACATGGACAATCAAGTTCACATTCAGAATCTTGTTGACAGAGGTATTTTCATCCTGCTTCCCCGTCAACTCCAAACTCAGCCTTTCCTCTTCCGAGAATTCTGTTCTCGTTGCCACACTTCTATTTCCTGCCTGGTCGTCCTGCCCATACTTCCTTCCTACCGGCCAATCAGCATATTATTAAAAACAACACAAGTGACAGGGTACAGACCATTGTCCTGCAGCAGAGTCTTATTCTCAGTGGGGAAGTCAGGGGCTGTAGCTCAGGATAGCATGGAGGAGACAGGATGGAGATGTCCCCTCCTGTCTGCAGGAACACGAAGGTTGGCTGTAGAAGGGAACAGGGCAGTGCAGGGACAGGGTCCTGGTGTGCAGGGTGGGCTGGGCTCCCCAGTTCTTCACATTGAGCCCCTAAGATCACAGGGACCATTACGTATTGTTAAGAACCCTTCTCCAACCTCCTCGGTTATGGATGACCCTGGATAGTGCCGCAGAAATCAGGACACAGGGGAAGTAGAGTAGGAGATACAACTGCATACTTTATTACAAAGTCAGTGTTCTTTTTATAATACTCAAATCACGATTCAAACTAGGTTCCCAAAATAAATAAAATAGTTTCATAGACTAGTCACTTGGTTGCAACTAATTTCAAGGGCTTCGTGCTCTAGCTAATCTAAACAAAAAGCTCGGTGTTATGGGAATAACTCTTGTTGTAATATAATATGCAAAAACACCTCATCAGAAGACAAACCACAACCTAATCAGAGCCTTTGAACTACAGTGCACATCTGTGTTCTCAAGGACTGACCATTGGCAAGGCACTCTACTGATGGGAGAGGTTTGCCTCCTCCCAACTTGGTTTGCCAAAGCCTATGAGCAAGAATGCTACCTCCAGTCTCCCTTGCACAGAGTTTCTATGCAGTTCAAAGCCAGCTCTCTACAACACACTATTGCTGAGAGATAACTGGGGGGCTCTGGATGTCACAGGAGAGACCTGAACACATCGTCTGTCACTCCATCCACACCAGGCAGCTGTCTTCACGCTACAGAACAAGAGTCATGAAAAATCACTGTGAAGACAACATCCCAACAACCCACCACTCACTCAGAGGAGATTCTGGGGGTCCCTGAAACCCAATCATGTCCACTCTGCCCCTCCCCGAGTCAGGTCCCAGAGTGTCACCTTTACAATCTGAGAGAGAGACATCGGAGCTCTGGGAACTGTCCCTGCCTGGGGTAAAATTATATATTAATGGAAAGGTAAAAACAGGGACCCCAGAATATTTTGGTGGAGCTATTATGGATTTCCAGAACTCCCCCGAAAAATCCAGCATCAACACAAAGGCTTCAGGGACAATCCTGCTCATTGGTCACACTTACCTGGAGCTGGAGCATAGTCCCCTCCTTTTCCACCTGTGAGAAGAAAAGCTGTGAGAGACCAGGGAAGTCCCTGACCCTAGGAAGTTTCCAGAACTAGCAGCAGACCCAGGGTAGAGACAGCAGCAATGAGGGGTGTGGATGTGTTTCCCATTAATGAGGCAGAGATTCTTCTAAAAAAGGCTGAGAGAGAACTCAGACCCTGCCCTTTCCTACCTGTGTTTCTCCTCCTCTTCCTCACAACAGCTACCACAGCGCCAATGACCACAGCTCCAAGGAGAACCAGACCAGCAATGACTGCCATGATGGGGACCGTGGACTTAGGAGGCTCTGGGAAAGAAAGGACAGGGAGGGAAAATGAGGGTCATGACCCAGCTCTCAGCCCTGACCCTGCTCAGGGTCCACAGAAGGCTCCAGCTTTCCCTGACCCCAGCTCTGCACCCACTCCCTCCATACCCCATCTTAGGGTCAGAGGCTCAGCCAGCCCCTCATGGTACACATGGCATGTGTATTTGTGCTCCTTCCCAGAAGGCACCACCAGAGATGCCCACTTCTGGAAGGTTCCATCCCCAGAAGGTCTGGTCTCCACCAGCTCCATGTCCTGAGTCTGTTCCTCCTCCTCCCTCTGCCAGGTCAGGGTGATGTCAGCAGGGTAGAAGCCCCGGGCCCAGCACCTCAGGGTGACGTCACCTTTAGGTCCAGGATGATGGGTCACATGTGCCTTTGGGGGGTCTGAGGGAAAGATTGTGAAGATGAGACATCTTGTCATCTTCTGGGGACTCAGCAGTGTTCATGTGGCCTTCTGGGAATGGACTGGGGAACTGGGGTGGGATTAGGGTGTCCTGATATTAGTAGACCCCAGCTAGAGCTCAGGCCCCGGGGTCATGTGCTCTTCGGGATGCTCTAAGATGTGAGTGACAGTTTGGGGTAGGAGGCTTCAGGGCTCTGCAGACTGATGGAGGGGAAGAGATTCTGGTCCTGAGCTGAGTGAGGGCCAGGAGACTCAGAAAAGCTGGAGTCAGACTCCAAAGACACCGTGTGTGGGGCACAGAAGGAGGCCTGAGAGAAAAAGCTCCTGTGGTCCAGGGCCATCTTCAAGGCTGACCTGCTGTACAAGGATTAGTCTCCCAATGGGAAAAGCAGCCTGGTATCTCCCTGTCCTTATTCCTCAGCCCGGTGCCTGCTGGACAGTGTTCTTCCTCTGAGGATGCCCAAGCCTTTCTCCCACACTTCCGAGGAAAAGCGAGGGTCTCCAGGTACCTGAGCGCAGCAGGGTCGCGTTCCCCAATTCCAGGTATCTATGGAGCCAGTGTATGCAGGGGCCCTGCAGGTATGCTCTCTGGTGGTCGGCCTCGTTCACGATCTCTGACTTGAGTTTAGAGATCTGAGAGGCCGCATCAGTTGTGGTCCAGGATTTCAGGTCCTCGTTCAGGGAGATATAATCCCGGCCATCGTAGGCCTCCTGACAGTACCCGCGGAGCAGGCGTCCATCTGGACCCATGTCACAGCCATACATCCATTGCAGAGTGTGAGGTTCTGGTGGGGACACAGTGGTTAGCTCCACCTTGCGGCCATCCTGCCCCTTCTCAGTCCACCCTTAACCCGACCTTTCAGAAACAAAAGAGCAACCGAAACCTGATCCAAACTCTGCGGGGTCCTTCCTGTAGGTGAGGGTTTGGGCAGGAGTTTGGACGAAGGTGACCCAAGCCTGTCTCAGGGGAGATGGAGGGGCTGTGTCTGCGATCGAGGCCGCGGTCACTCACCGTAGTCACTCTGATTGTAGTAGCCAAGCAGGGTCTGGAGATTCAATTTGAAGTTCTTCCCTGTGTTCTTGGCTTTCCACGTCTCCTTCTCCCAATACTCCGGCCCCTCCTGCTCCACCCATGGCACCCTCGGTCCCATCCTCGGAGTCTCCGCGTCGCTGTCGTAGCGCACGAATTGCGTGTCGTCCACGTAGCCGACCACGATGAACCGCGGCTCCCCGAGGCCGGGCCGGGACACGGCGGTGTGGAAATACCGCAGCGAGTGCGGGCCTGGGGGCGGCGCGCGGTGAGACCCGACCCTGGTCCCGGGCCAGGGTCCCAGGTGAAGGCAGGGGAGGCACGGACTAGGGCAGTAAGATACGTTTACGGGGTACTGCCCCCACCGGGCTCCCTGCTCCGTCCCGCAGTCTCCCCACCCCTTACTCACTAGCCTGCGTCTGGACCAGGACTATGGCACTCGCCAACAGCTTGAGCCAGGAAGAAGAAGACATGGTCCTCTGCACAGGAGCCTGTGAAGGGTGTAGAAGCGATTTCTGTAAACTGTTGTACTTGGAACCTCTGTGTCACTGATTGGTTTCTCTAGAAACTCGGTGTCTAATGAGAACTGAGAGTGTCCGGAGAGAGGAACCCGATCGGACCTGAAAGTGAAACTGTGTATGTGGAAAACAGTGCCGGGCATTGTTCTGACATCTTAATAAAGAAAATGCTATCAAAAGTCACCGCATGACCTAGGACTCTAAGCGGACCCGTGTCCTCTTTACTCCGGGGCAGCTGTGAATGTCCCGGATACTGTGGGCACCTGGCCCCGTACCCAGCCCGGCCAACCCGATATCGCCCGTCCGCAGGAAGAATCCCCAAACCTAAAGCAAAACTCAGACACCCACAGCCTCCTGCGGAATCTCGAACACTGGGATCAGGGAATTAGGGACCGTTCGCGGGGTCGTGAGGGGTCGTGATCCCCGACCCGGAAATCACTCACCAGCGGACTTGGGTTGTAGTGTTCGAACA
>NW_026068261.1:59397-64135 GCF_014885135.2 Alexandromys fortis | reverse complement strand
ATCCTTCTTACATTTTATAAATACCTTTTTAAAAAATTAAAAAAAATTACTTATGAGTGAGTAATACGATAATTGTCTTTCTGGGTCTGGGTTACCTCACTCAAAATGATGTTTTCTAGCTCCATCCATTTGCCTGCAAATTTCAAGCTGTCATTATTTTTTTTCTGCTGAGTAGTACTCCATTGTATAAATGTACCACATTTTCCTTATCCATACTTCAGTCGAGGGAAGTATGGATAAGGAAACAAGAACCTAGCTTGTTCCTAGGTTCTGGCTATGGCAAAAAATGCTGCTATGAACATAGTTGAGCACATGTCCTTGTGGCACGATTGAGCATCCTTTGGATATATACTCAAAAGTGATATTGCTGGGTCTTGAGGAAGGTTGTTACCTAATTTTCTGAGAAATGGCCACGCTGACATCCAAAGGGGTTGTTCCAGCTTGCATTCCCACCAGCAATGCAGAAGTGTTCCCTTTTCCCCACAACCTCTCCAGCATAAGTTGTTCTCAGTGTTTTTGATCTTGGCCATTTTTACAGGTGTAAGATGGAATCTCAGAGTTGTTTTGAGTTGCATTTCTCTGATGGCCAAGGATGTTGGACATTTCCTTAAGTGTCTTTCAGCCATTTTAAATTCCTATATTGAGAGTTCTCTGTTTAGGTCGGTACTTCATTTTTTAATTGGATTATGTGTTCTTTTGGCAATGGTCTCACATGGCCCGTTTTTACCTTTTGTGAAGGAATTGTTAAACTTGTGTTCAGTTTGAATTGGATTATCCCTAAAGACTGGAAAAGCTTGATTAAAGTTGTTTTAGAGCCTGGTCCACAGTCACAGTAGAAAACATGGTTCAGAGAAGAGGCTAAGATCATTGAACAACAGAGTAAAGCCAGAGGTATGGAAATCTCCCAAGACCAACTTCCTGGAGAAGGAGACTGTGCTACTATAGAACAGCAATCTTTCTAGGATGACCATGCTGGCTTTATGCCCTGCAGTAGCTTTGAATGCTTGGGACAGAACTGGAGAAGTAGGAAAAAAACTGAGTTCTCACCATAACTCCAATCTAAAGCTATGACCCTGGTGGCTTGCAGAGGGTATGTTGGTTCCTAGAGCTGGGGACAGGCTGGGAAGGTAGATGGGAGGGGCCAGCCTGTCAGGTCCCACTACTGGATCTTCAACCTGCAGGCCTCAGATGGGGGCCCTGGAGCAAAACCCCTGCTTTATTTATCCACCAGGAAACCATGCCAGAATGAAGAACTGTGCTCCCTGGGCTCTGTGGGGACCTGGGATCCACAAGCACACAGAAGCAGCAGCAGCAGGTGGCACAGTTAACTTTGGGTTTGAGAGCTCATGGGAGCTGAGATGTCCTTGGTGCAGTTCAGCCATGTCAGCCAGAAGCCCTGGCCTTTGGAGTTGCTTGATGCAGTCAGACTGGTCCACAGAATTCTGGGATTGAACTGGAGAGGAAACAGCTTCTTGGTTCTGGGAGGGAAAAGACAAGATTTGCTACCAATTCTCATGTTGGAGCTCAGTGCTGTCTCAGTGCAGCAATGACCCACAGTGAGGCCAGCAGCACCTGATGGAGCCTCACAGTCACTGGGGTCTTGCTGTTCATGGCTCTTGGGGACTCATCATCAAGATCCCCTGGTCCTGTGTAACAGGGCTGCTCTAGGCAACACCTACCCTGGGCAGCACCACCTGCATCCAGTGCCTAAGCTTCCATCTCACACACCAGATGCAGGAGCTGCCAAGGCAGTCAGTTGCACAAGCTCCACCCCCACCACATCCCTCCCTGCTAACACATCCTAACACAGGAGCAGGCTGATCTCTGTGAGTTCAAGGCCAGCCTGGTCTACACAGTGAGCCTGATCTACATAGTGAGTTCCAGGACAACCAAAACCATATAATGAGGTCCTGTTTTGAAAACAAACAGAATAATGATAATAATTAAGCATGGTAATGAATGCCTTTCGGGTGGCGGAGGGGAGGAGGGGGATCTTGCTGTGTGGCCTGGCTGATCTGGAACTCACAGAGATCCCCATTTCTACCTCTGGTGCTGGTGCGCTGTAAGAGATTGGTATCAGCTCGGGACAAGGAGAGTCATTTGCCCCAGATTTTGCCAAGCCAGCACCTTGCAGCCAGAGAGGGTCAGGACCACCTTAAACTGTCCGGTACAGGAAGGAGTTCAGCACAGTCACAAGTACAGTCCAGAGGAGCTGAGAGTCTCCATTCCCTGGTTTGCATAACACCCAAACCAGAGGACACTTCTCCCAACACCTTGGATTTGATTTGCTGTGGACCTGGGGGACCTGGGCTGCTCCTCCAGTAAGAACCTCTGAGTTTACCCTCACTAGCTTTCCAGCCTTGGGTCATGAAAGGGAGATGTCCCTGAACTCAGTGTAGGCCTGCAGGCACCTTTGCTCCTATACAGCTTGAAGAGAACCACTACACTGTCAGGCGTCAGCCTCAACAAAATACCTCTTCCAGAGTGGAGGGTGGGAGTTTAGAAATATAGTAAAGAATAGCAAGACATGAATGAAAATAATAAAATGCAGAAACGCATAGGATAGTATCAGGAGGGAATTTCAGTGAGTACTAAATATTCGCCCTATTTAATTTCCAGCAGTTAATATACCCCTGATTTCAAAAGGTAGGAGTAGAACAAAAGGAAAGGACTGTATTAACACACAAATTGAAAGTCATGGAGTAGTCATAGCTCAAGCACTTGACTCACGCCCTAGACCAAGCCTTCTGTAGGCAAACCACTCCCTGTGTGGAATCCAAGTTATTTCCACACAATGAACTAGAACCTAGTTGGATCCTCAGACTTTTGTTTCAGGTAGGAACCAACTACTTCCCTATTTCAGGAGCAGGAAGTCTGGCAACAAGCCACACCTGTTGACAACAGTCTTGAGAGAGCAGAACTCTAATTTACAACTAAGTGGGACCTTTGAGTTAGAAGCATCTTTGGCCACTTTGTCCTCCACACTACTGTCAGCCAAAGGCCATGAACAGCCCACACTGTGCAGTGCAGGCTGCAGGGTGCTGAGTCTCCCCAGTGCGTCCATCTGCAGGAGCCCAGGAGACTGATGACTGTGTCTGTCCCAAGGACAAGGAGTCAGCAGCTGAGGTCAAGGTTGACAACAGGGAGGACTTCACCCCTTGTCATCCTGGCTGCTCTCTGGGTGCCTTTCCCCTTCCAACTCCCAGCTCTCAAAGGCCCCAGTTGCCCAGGTGAGCCCATGGCTGATCTGTGTCACGAGCCGTTTCCCCCCTAAAAATCATTACAGGAACCATCACCCTGGGGAGTCTGCAGGGAACCTCACACCCATAATTATGTTCTATTGACAGAACCTGCCGCACACCCAATTAACTGTTATCTGTTAGCAGAACGCGCCTTACATTCCAGCTATCCAGGGAACCAGGTGTGGCAACTCCTGGTTTCTTGGCCTACCTGTCCGAATGTAACCTCTTGCTTGGCCTATGTGAGGAACCTGAACCACGTGACCTGAACCAGGTGGCAAGAATCCAGTTTCCCTGCCCCCCAAGTCCTCATCCAGGGCCTATATAAACAGCAACCATGACCCTAATAAATGGGGCTTTGACAAATCTGCTTGGCCTCATTCTTCTGTCCTAGCTCATTCCCTTCCAGGTAGCGCCCCTTTGAGACCCTGGAATAACTAGCTGCAGGGTGGGTTACAACCCCTAGACTAGTGACCCACCCAAGGCGGCAACAGCTCTGGATGCTGTGGCCCATGCTGCTGCCCTGAGCTGGCTGTGGGCCTTGAGTGAATCCAGAGAGAGGCTCCTGTGTGAGAGGCGGCCTGTTGGTGTCAGCAGTGACTTCATGCTCAGCAGCTCTGCAGATAGTAAAACAGGGGCTGCAGCGGGAGGAAGGTCGCTGGCCATCCCCACCTCTGAAGACAGTCAGGGAGAGGAGCAGACAGTGCCCCAGAAGTCAGAAGTCAGTCACCTCAGCCCTGAGCAGGACATGGGCTTTCTGTGTTCTGCCTGTGCTCCAACACTGCTGCTCCTGCAGCCCCTGGCAGCCAGCACTGCCAGAGTGAAATGCTCGCTCTTTGGAGTTCTTTGAATTCTGTCCTTAGTTTTTCAAAGCAGTAGCCTGGGGCTCTAGAGGTCTTGAGTTTGCACAGTAATTGTGCAGTGGGCAAGACACCAGCCACTAGAGAGAGCTGACTCCAGTGTGGGTTCTAAGGGGGATCCCATGCTGGTCTCAGCCATCTCTGTGTTGATGGGGACTATAGGGACACCTTGACAGTGACAGAGTCTTCTGGGTGTATTAGAGCAACACCCAAATCCATCCTGGGAAAGGGAGAATAAAACTGAGCAGCAGTTGAAACCATGATATGAGCCCTGCTGGGGAGCTCAGAGGAAAGAAACAGCCATGCTCACAGAGTCATTGACCACAGGAAGCATGAGGTGAGAAAGGGAAGCCAGCAAGGGTGTGTGTGTGTGTGTGCGCGTGTGTGTGTGCATGTGTGTGTGCGTGTGTGTGTGCATGTTGTGTGTGCATGTGTGTGTGTGCGTGTGTGCGTGTGTGCATAAAAAGCATAAGAAGACTAAGATCTGTATAGATGAACAGCTCTAAATGTTAAAAGCCCTGATAAGTGAACAGCAGGAAGGGGAGCTGGTTGCTCCAGGCAAGTTAGATCAGGACTTATTAGCTCAGGGGTGAAAACATCTTCCCAGGTCTCAGCAGACAGGCAGGCATTAGCTCCACA
>NW_026068261.1:53656-54935 GCF_014885135.2 Alexandromys fortis | reverse complement strand
CTCCGCTGGAACCTTGGTTTCGTGAGTCTGGTTTTGTCATTAAACTTGTTCAAATACCTATTATCATTGGTCTCCATTAATCCAACCTCCACACTGAGGTACTCAAGGGCTAACTCAGTTTCAGATCCACTGTGCACACCATGTCCTGTCCACCTCCCTCCTCTCGTCAGCTCCTGAGTCCTCTCTCCTTACTAACAGTGTAAGTGCAGGGCAGTCGGTGTTGGGGTGTGGGGGTCATGCTTCAGAAATGGTTCACTGCTTAATGTGCCTGATCTATTAGTTAAACTGGATCACAGGGGAGTCTGAACGGTAACAATGGAATGTGGGCGTCCTTCACTGCTGGGCTGAGTCCAGGCACCTGCAGGGTAGGGCAACAGCTGCCTTGAAGCTCTGTTCTGGCTTCACAGAAACTTAGGCTGTGGAAGGAAGGTCTTTGTCCCACACAATAGCTGGGGCTAAGGATGCACCATCTGGGACAAACACTAGGAGACTGTGCGTCTAGCACGTGGCTGTTTTAACCCATTCATTCACATAAGAAGAACACAGATCCTGAGCTGTCAGGCTTGGCAGTGTGAGCTGCCCACTGCAGGTGAACACAGGAGCCTGGTCTCTGTGGGAGTCTGGGTGGTGCTTGCAGGCCAGCGCCTCTGCTTTAAAGAGAAACCATCTCTCTGCTGTGTTCCTGACCAGCTCAGACATCATGGGGATTTGGGGGTGGGAAAGAGCAAACAGCTGTAGTTATCCAGCTGGTTTCTCCTTGGAAAACCATCAGGAGAATTCTGGGCCAGGGTTCAAGAAGGGGATGTCAGACAGACCTCCAAGCAGAGGATGGAGTCAGGACAAATCCCAAGTCCTCAGAAGTGGCTTTCATGGTCGGGGGACTGAGAGTGGGCTTCGGGCTGGAGAATGTAGACAAGTGGTTTCAGTCTTGCTCTTCCTTGCTGCCAGGTTCCTCCCCACAAGAGTAATCTCACCTCAGGCTCCCACTGGGCGTGGGTTCCTGGAGAACGTAATAAAAATCTCTATGATTGCAAGTTACAAAGTCCGCCCGACCTGGTGCGGCTCTGTTTTGATTCTAGGCCTGAGCACCTGGAATGTTGTGCCCTGCGCTCTCCTGCTGCTGGCGTCCGCCCAAGCCAGACCTGCGCGGGTGAGGGAAACGCGGGTGAGGGAAACCGGCTCTGCCGGGAGGGCGGGAGTGGGAGTGTGTGCGGGGGCGGGGGAGGGCGGCGGGGGCGGCACCGGGGAAGCCGCATCCTCGCGAGGCCCAGCCGGACCC
>NW_026068261.1:41621-49375 GCF_014885135.2 Alexandromys fortis | reverse complement strand
CCCCCCCCCCCGCGCCCGCCCGGCCTCGGGGAGCCCCAGTTCATCTCTGTTGGCTACGTGGACGACGCACAGTTCGTGTGCTTCTACAGCGACGCGGAGATTCCGAGGACGGAGCCACGGGCGTCGTGGGTGGAGCAGGAATATTGGGAGAGAGAGACACAGATCGCCAGGAACAAAGACTTTCCGAGTTGACCTGAGGACCCTGCTCGACGAATGCTACAACCAGAGCAAGGGCGGTGAGTGACCGCGGTCGGAGGATCCATCATGGATCAGCCGAAAACGTCCCGAGCCCCACGTCCCAGACTCTCCCTGAAGATTTCGGAACCGCAGAGACGCTGTAAAGATGATGGCCCGGACCCACTTTCACTTTCAGTTTAGAGAAGTCCGCTTGCGGGTGGGCGGGGCCGCGGGGCGGGTAAGACGGGGACCCGGCTGTGGGTGGGGTCCCCGCAGTCTCTCCAGGTGATGTCTGGCTGTGAAATGGGGTCAAAGGGGCGCCTCCACCGCGGGTACAGTCAGTTCACCTACGACGGCCACGATTACATCGCCCTGAACGACGACCTGACGACGTGGACCTCGGCGGACAAGGCGGTGCAGATCACCCGGAGCAAGTGGGAGCAGGCGGTGCCGCGGGGAGTCACGAGGCCGAACTGGAGGGCACCTGCTGCGCAGACACCTGGAGAACGGGTAGGACGCAGGTTCGGGCCTTGGGCAGCTCCTCCCTCTGCTCTTGGGCTGGGCTCCGTCCTGAGGAAGAGGAAACCCTCAGCTGGGGTCATGCCTCTGTCTCTTTTTGTTTTTAATTTTTTTAAATGTGTTTATTACAAAAAAAGTCACACACCGAAATTAACCAGAACAAAGACTATATACAGCTCAGTGAATTTCAGTACAGTCACAGTAGTCATTATTAACGTGTGGAGAGACTGTTTGTATTTTACACATTCGTTATCAAATATGATTCATGCACTTATCCAGCACCAACACGCAAAAAATGAAGGAAAAAGAAAAATCCAAACAGACTTATAACTAGAAAACAATTAACTTTTTTTTAAAAAGACTTATTTATTTATTATGTATACAACATTCTGCCTCCATGTATGCCCACACACCAGAGGAGGGCACCAGATCTCATTACAGATGGTTGTGAGCCACCATGGGGCTGCTGGGAATTGAACTCAGGACCTCTAGAAGAACAGCCAGGGCTCTTAACCACTGAGCCATCTCTCCAGCCCCAAAAACAATTAACTTTGTATCCTGCTTCATAACTCAAATCCATTGCCTGCATTCAGTCCTGCCGCATCCCTGGTGTTTATGCGATCTTCCTATACTGTACACATGTGTACACGTGTCTGCACATAACCGTATACTGTTGGCTATATCCCATATATGGGGAAAACCAATGTAGTTTTTTTTATAAGATTGTGCGGCATCGATTAATAACATACGTGCTAAGTCCATCCATTTTCCTGAGTATTTTGTGATTGCATTGGTTAGAGCCGAACAGTAATCCATCTTATTTGTATACCAAATTTCCATTATCTATTCATCTGTTGATGGACACCTGGGTTAAATCCAGTTCTTTGCCCTCGTTAATAAAGCAGAAATAAACATGGGATGAAAATATGTGCCCAGGAGTAATATAGCTGAGTCGTATGATAGTTCTGTTTTTAAGCTTGTTGAGTAATATTTAAAATGATTTTCACAATGACTGTATTAATTTACACACACACACACACACACAAGTGAGTAAGGGCTCTTCTCTCCCTGTGTTCTCTCCACCATTTGCTGTCAGATTTGTTGATGACAGTCTTTCTGACTGGGGTGAAGCGCTGTCTCTAAGCAGTTTCATCATCTTTATTTCATTCTTCATGTGGATGAGGGTTTTGCCTGCGTGTGTGCATGTGCACCATGTGTGTGCCTGGTGTCTGGGCTCAGAAGAGGGTGTCAGGTCCCTGGGGCTGGAGTTACACACAGTGCATCTAACCCAGGTCCTCTGCAGAGCATCAAGTGCCCTTCACCTCCGAGCCAACTCTCCAGCCCCTCAAAGGAGTCTAATCTGCATGTCA
The DNA here is from genome assembly GCF_014885135.2 of Alexandromys fortis. Lineage (NCBI taxonomy): Eukaryota > Metazoa > Chordata > Mammalia > Rodentia > Cricetidae > Alexandromys > Alexandromys fortis. The sequence continues at coordinate 47,309 of NW_026068261.1, read as the reverse complement.
TGAAGGGTAGAGATACTGAACACAGTGAAAATGGATAGTGGCCACTTCTGTGTTTTTCTTTTGTTAAGACAACTATCTCTCCAGTTTCCTCACCCATTGTTGATTGCGAAGGTTGGTTCTCTGCTGTTTCGTTTCTGCAGTTCTTCCTGAATTGAGACTCTAGTCCCCCGCCTGCAGCCCAGCTGGTACAGGTATCTTCCTTCTGTTCTCTCTGCTGATTGTGTCCTACGCCGTGGAGAGAAAGTGTTTTCATGTTGATGCGTGGCTTCATTAGCTCCTGTGGTATTGTCCTATTTTGAAGTTTTTGCCCAATCCAGTATCTGGAAGAAAATCCCTGTTTTCTTCTTGAACTTTGGGTTCTTCAGGTTTTAACATTTCCAAGTTTACTTTTGTACAAGGAAAACGGTGAGCACCTGAATTCATCTTCTCGGGTAGGAGAACGATGTTGTAGCATCGGGTGGAGAATGGGCTCTCTTCAGTGTGTGCTTTGAATTCTTTGTGGAAAACTGAGTGTGCAAAGCTTTGTCATTTTATTTCCAGGGTCTCAATCCTAGGCCTTCGATATTTCCTGTCTAGTTTGTGCCAGTTCCAGGCTGTCTTTGTCACTACAGCTTTGCAGTAAAATGTGAGGTTGGGAGTGGAGCAGCTGCAGGTTGTTGGCTGCTCATGGTTTTGTCATTGCATGTAAGTTCTTGTCGTTCTTTCTCAAACGACGGAATATGTCAGAGTTTTCATAGTATTGCATTAAATCTGAATATTAGTGTTGGGACTGTGGGCATTTTCACAACATTAACTCTGCCAGTTCAGGAGCATGGAGTGTCTTCCCATCCTCTAACACCCTCTTCTGTGATCTTCTGTGTCAGTGTCCAGTGTTTTCATTGCAGACTTCTTTCCTTTCTTTGGTTACATATATCTCTAGACACTTGATTCTGGTGGAGTCACGTTGATTGTCGTACATTTCCTAAGATACACTGCTGGCACAAATAAAGGCTACTTTTTAAATATTGATGTTGTATCTGGAAACCACAGGTGTTCATTAGGTCTCAGAGTTTTCCTGTGGACTCAACAGGATCTTCTAAGTATAGAATCGTGTTGTCTGGAAATAGAGGTAGCGTGAATTCTTCCTTTTCTATTTTCATCCTGTTTATGTCTAGTTTCTGTCTCTCTCTGATAGCTTATATAAATCATCACTGTATCAGATAGGATGGTGGAGAGTGTACTCCCTTGTCTCCTCCTGGCTTTAGAGGAAACTCGGGCTGTCTCTCCTTCTGACACCATATCCACCTGTCCCCTGTCTCTCACATGTGGGAGGTGGAAAGTTCTTTTTGACCTCCTTACCTTTAGCTTAGACTGACTCTCCTAGGGCTCACCTTTCTCTCAGGACAATTCAGAGTGTCTCCAGAGGGAAGGAGAGAAGGTCCTGAAATGACCAAGGCAGTTGACCTTCAGTCTGTAGTCCTGTGTGGCCATATTCTTGCTCAGGCCCAGGTCTCTGCCTACACCCAAGGTCTCTGGAGTCTGACTTTAGTGACGCTGAATCNCCCCCCCCCCCGCGCCACCAAATTTCTGACCCTTCCCAGGAAGGTCTCATGGACCCTGCTGGAGTCCCCAGGAAGAATGCAAAACACCTGACATTTCCTCCTCTTCTCCTCAGATCCTCCAGAGACACATGTGACCCATCATCCTGGATATAAAGGTGTTGTCACTGTGAAGTGCTGGTCCCTGGGCTTCTATCCTGCCTTCATCACCCTGACCTAAAGAGGGAGGAGTAGGAGCAGACACAGGATATGGAACTGGTGGAGACCAGACCTTCAGGGTATGGAACCTTCCAGAAGTGGGCATCTCTGGTGGTGCCTTCTGGAGAGGAGCAGAGATACACATGCCATGTGTACCATGAGGGGCTGCCTGAGCCCCTCACCCTGAGATGGGGTAAGGTGGTGTGGGGGCAGAGCTGGGGTCAGGGAAAGCTGGAGCCTTCTGTAGACACTCAGCAGGGTGAGGCTTCATAGCTTCGGCCCTGACCCTCACCTTCTCTTGCCTTCCCTCCTAGATCTTCCCCAGTCCACCATCACCATCATGACTATTGTTGGTGCTGTCCTTGGAGCTGTGGTCTTCTTAGGTTTTATTATTGGTGTGATGATGTGGATGAGGAAGAACACATGTATGTAAGGGGCGGGCCTGCATTTTTTTTATTTTCTCTTTTTGCATTCAGCACACTCAAGAAGGGTGCACACTCAAACACCACACCACACCCATGCCCATCTCTGGATCTGTATGCTGACAATCACCTTACTGTAGGGAAATGTTCATAACCCTGGTATTGGAGGTGATGGGGACCTGACCTCAGAGGTCAGAGGGGAAGGTTCCTGCTGAGCACAGACCTCCAGTCTGGCATTGGCTCTCTCCCTGCACACCTCCTTCTCCTGCCTGCTGACCCTTCCCTCGTCTGCAGTCACAATTCAGGAAACTCTATGGGGACCGGGACTTCCCTGGTCTCTCCCAGTTTTCCTCTCACAGGTGGAAAGAAGGCAACTTTGCTCCTGCTGCAGGTCAGTGTGTCAGGGAAGAATCCTCCCTGAGGCACTGGAGTGGAGGCTGAGCTGATGGTTTCTCCTCTTGACTGTGTCTGGTTGTTTCTACTGCAGGCAGGGACAGTGTCCAGAGCTCTGTCTTGTCTCTGGAGGCTTGAAAAGGTGACACCCTGGGGTCTGGGGTTGGGGCTGAGGCAAGGAGGAGAGGACTGGGTCTCAGGGCTTCTCCGACTTAGACTTTTCTGAGTGGTGGCCTTTGGGAGGTCCTTATATTGACTTTCGTGGCTCTTTTTCTTTACCTTGGAACAGCTGCCTTGTGGACTTGAGCGTCCAGTTCTGACCTAAGAACAAACAAATTCTCTGTGGACAGCAATGTCTGAGGGTTTCTGCTTTTCCTGTGCACACAATGAGAAAAGCTGGGGCCCATTCCAGCCCTGTCCAGCAGGACCCTGGCCCTTCACTTTCCCTGCTCCCTTCCTCAGCCAACCATCCTGGCCAGCCACAGGCAGGAGGGGACATCTCTATTCCTGTCACCCCCATGCTGCCCTGAGTTCCAGCCCTCGTCTTCCCCACTGAACATAAAAATCAAATGTGAACTTGATGGTTTATGTCCTTACTGAGAGACTGGCAGTCAAATTAAAGGAGAGAATTCTGCAAGTGTGATGTAGAAAGTAAATGGCAGTTTGGAGAACCTTCCAGAATCTGTGTTTGTTGTGCTTAGTGTCCAGGGGGGCACAGGATGAGTCTGTGGGAGCTGAGTGAGGACGGGGCTGTGCTGGGTGGAGCTCTGTCCATGTGGGCTTCCTGTGCTCACTCCTCAGCTAAGTCCTCCCTGGCTCTTCTGTCCTTGTCCCTTAGTACAAGCACATGCAGAGACACTCTGATCACAGGAACACAGGATGTCCCCAGCCCTGTTCTGTGTCCAGGATGAGAGCAGCCAGGGCTGCAGTGTGAGGTCTGCCTGGGCTCAGTCCTGGCTGTAGCCTTTACCCATCCTTTCTGTTTACTTCTATATTAGCTTGTGTGGAGGAGCCGCCCTGGGGTCATTCCTGTGATTGCTGCCTGTCTCTTTCTCCTTTGAGTGAGACCACAGTAGGAGCTGTTTATCCTGTCCTCTCCCAACAAGGCCCCTGCACTCAGGAGGTGATCTTCAGCCTCCTGAGCTCCTGCCTCCTTCAGGGCTGTTGCCCATTGCCTGGAGTTTCCCCCCTTCCTCCAATCTCTCAGAAGCTAACCCTTGCATGTAGGATCAGCAGAAAGAACTGATCCACAGGGTCTCAACTTAGATCCGGTCTTGTTGGTACTGTGTTCTGCTCTGCTCCACTGCCTCTACCTCCCTGGCTCTGGGAATCCTGGTGCTGCCTCTGAGGGTAACTCTAAAACTCATAGGCAGGTTCCACTAGTGTGTGCAGCTAGGAAACTGATGAGGATCACTGTAACTTTGGTAATATTGGCATCAGCAGGTAAAGCCTTTGTGTGGCAAATCTTTCCATGTAGCACATCTCAGAGCATCTGAGAAGTTTCCTTTAACAGTGAAGAATTTGTTCTGCAGAGCTGGTGAACATTTAACCCCAGCATTCCAAAAACCAAGGCAAGCAAATCACTGTGATCCAGGCCAGTCTGGTTCAGGACTGTCAGGGTTACACAGAGAAACCCTGCCTGGAAAAATAAAATTTAAAAAAAAAAGCAAAATTGAAGAAATTATGAATGCTTCCTCACAGGAGAATTAGTTCATTTCAAAGAAATGAAACAAAATCGGCAGTGAGTGACTGTTGGGTCTGTTTTAAACTTTTTAACAATCTGGATCTAGCCTTTTATGTGTGTGTAGCTTTATAATTGCTGTAACTTGGGCTGGAGTGATGTCTAGGAGATTAAGAGCACTGCCTGCTCTTTCAGAGGTCCTGAGTTCAATTCCCAGCGTCTGGTGCCCTCTTCTGGCGTCCAAGCACACATGCAGGCAGAACACTGTATACATAATGAATTGTGTTTGGTATAACTTTAAAAAAATCCCAATTCAAATTCCCACTCCCTCTCCTCCTCCTATTCCCTCCACACACCCTCCCACCCTACCCCCTTTAATCCTAAGAGAGGGTAAGGCACTTTGCTTTGTGGAAAGTCCCAGGCCCTCCCTACTATATCTAGGCTGAGGCAAGGTATACATACAAAGAGAATAAGATCCCAAGAAGCCAGGACATGCAGTAGAGACAAATCCCAGTGCCACTGTCAGTGGCCCCTCAGTCAGCCCCAATTGTCAACCATATTAAGAGGGACTAGTTTTATCCTATGTTTGTTCCTTCCCAGTCCAGTTGGAGTTGGTGAGCTCCCATTCGCTCAGGCAAACTGTCTCAGTGGATGAACCCCTCATGGTCTTGACCTCCTTGCTCATATTCTCACTTCTTCCCCTCTTCAATGGACCTTGGGAGGTCAGTCTAGTGTTCTGATGTGGGTCTCTGCCTCTGTTTCCATCTGTTTTTGGACGAAGGTTCTATAGTGATATTTAAGATAACCAGTTTGACTATAGGGCAAGGACAGTTTGGGCCCCTTCTCCTCTATTGCTTAGGGTCTTAGCTGTGTTCTTCCTTGTGGATTCCTGGGAATTTTCTAGATCCAGGTTTCTTGCTAACCTCATAATGGCTCCCTCAGTCAAGATTTCCCTTTCCTTGCTCTCATGTCTGTCTTGCATGCAAATGGATGGCATTAGGAAATACTATCTTGAGTGAGGAAACCCAAACCCAAAAAAGATGAATACGGTATGTACTCACTCATAAGTATATATATTTAGGTATATTTAGGTATAACAGAAAAAAGTATCTAGATAATATGTTTGGTGGCGATGAAGTCAGCAGGCTTTACTGCTGGCCTGCCACTTCACTTCTGGGTGCCACTTCATGGTGACACACTCCTTTAATCCCAGCATTTGGGAGACAGGTGGGAGGATCTCTGTGACTTTCAGAACAGCTTGGCTGTGTAAAGATACCCAGTCTAGCCGGGTGGTGGTGGCGCACGCCTTTAATCCCAGCACTCGGGAGGCAGAGGCAGGCAGATCTCTGGGAGTTCGAAGCCAGCCTGGTCTACAAGAGCTAGTTCCAGGACAGGCTCCAAAGCTACAGAGAAACCCTGTCTCAAAAAAAAAAAAAAAAAAAAAAAAAAGACCCAG
>NW_026068261.1:27737-36097 GCF_014885135.2 Alexandromys fortis | reverse complement strand
ACCTTGGTGATCAACCTGCAGGGCAAACACTTGTATGGATTTAAGAGCTTTTTCAGGATACAAACATAGGGCCTATCTTAACTCATTTATGAGCCATCTAGGAAGCCAGAATTCTCCCACAATACCTGAAAATGTTAGTAACCCAAACTTCAAAGACAAAGATAATGAGAAAGTTGTGTTCTGCAAAACATTCCTGATATAAGACAATTGTTTGCTTCAGAGAAGTTCTATCAAGTGGAATATATCAGGATAGTATCTGTAAAGCTGACATTGCAAGCTGGATCATTTTATGGCAGAGAAGTACTCTGCTATCTTTCATGATTTCACTCAGCACGCAGGATTACAGAATAATTCTAGGAGTGTTCTGTGTCCATCGTGACATGCTACTCTGAGGTCGGGAAAACAAAGGCTCAGTTCTCCATGATAATGACATAAATCAGACAAGTTGTAGGTAGGGCTTTAGACCCTCCTTAATTCTGTCGTCTGATGTGGGATTCCCCTCTGTGTGCTGTGATTACCATTAATGACTAAAGAAACTGCTTTGACCTATAGCAAGGCAGGACTTAGCGAGGCTGGGAAAACTAAACTGAATGCTGGGAGAAAGAAGGGTGCAGTCAGAGAGAAGCCATGGAGTTTCCAGAGACAGAATTGGGAACTTTACCTGGTAAACCACAGCCACTTGGCGATATACAGATTAATTAAAATGGGTTAAATTAAGATGTAAGAGTTAGCCAAAAGGAAGCTAGAGCTAATGGGCCAAGCAATGATTTAATTAATACAGTTTCTGTGTGGCTATTTCGGTGGTAAAGGGCTAGGAACAAACCAGTGGCTCCTCTTACAGTTGTGAGCTGGTGGTCACACACATTTTCTAAACTTGAACTGACATTGTTTGGTGCAGCATTAAGGAATTTGATGATATGGGTTTCAAGAAAATAACATTAAATGCAACGATTATATCTGTGTTTTTAGAAAGACGGCTCATGGATTTCCCACTAGACCAGCAGCACACTCAATTTTTTTTTAAAGATTTTATTTATTATGTATACAGTATTCTGTGTGCATGTGTGTCTGCAGGCCAGAAGAGGGTACCAGATCCCATTATAGATGGTTGTGAGCCACCATGTGGTTGCTGGGAATTGAACTCATGATCTCTGGAAGAGCAGACAGTGCTCTTAACCTCTGNTGTAAACAGAATACTGAGAATATTGTATACATAATTAATAAATAAATCTTTTTTTAAAAAAAAGAATAACATATATAGACCAACCTGGAAAATAGAAACAGATAAGATCTCCTAACAAAATTGGGAGCATGGGAGCAGGGGGTGAGGCCTGGCACTTTTACCATCTGCAGAGCTGCTATCCCTGTGGTCACGTGAACAGGTCGCCTCTCACACAGGAGCCTCTCTCTGGATTCACTTTAAGGCCCACAGCCAGCTCAGGGCAGCAGCATGGGCCACAGCATCCAGAGCAGCCATGGGCTCACCTGGGCAACTGGGGCCTTTGAGAGCTGGGAGCTGGAAGGGGAAAGGCACCCAGAGAGCAGCCAGGATGACGAGGGGTGAAGTCCTCCCTGTTGTCAACCTTGACCTCAGCTGCTGACTCCTTGTCCTCTGGGGCAGACACGGGCATCAGTCTCCTGGGCTCCTGCAGATGGACGCACTGGGGAGACTCAGCACCCTGCAGCCTGCACTGTACAGTGTGGTCTGTTCATGGCCTTTGGCTGTGCTGTACTACTTCCTGTATCAGGCAGTTCAAGGTGGTCCTGATCTTCTCTGGCTGTGAGGTGCTGGCTTGGCAAAATGTAGGACAAGTTGAAGCCACAGTGGCAGGTGGGGTTGTGGGGTGGGAATGCGGGCTTATACAACGGCCTTGGGAGCCCCTGCATCCGGTATGTGAGATGGCAGTTTAGGCACTGGATGCAGGTGGTGCTGCCCAGGGTAGGTGTTGCCTAGAGCAGCCCTGTTACACAGGACCAGGGGACCTTGGTGATGAGTCCCCAAGAGCCAAGAGAGCAAGATCCCAGCGACTGTGAGGCTCTCCATCAGGTGGTGCTGCTGCTGGCCTCCCTGTGGGTGATTGCTGCACAGAGTTTCCATATGAGAATTGGTAGCAAAGCTTGTCTTTTCCCTCCTGGAACCATGAGGCTATCTCCTCTCCAGTTCAGTCCCAGAATTCTGTGGACCAGCCTGGCTGCATCAAGCAACTCCATAGGCCAGGGCTTCTGGTTTCCCTGCCATTGCTGCACCAAGGACATCTCAGCGCCTCTGTATTGGCAAACTCAGAGTTAACTGTGCCACCTGCTGCTGCTGTTTAGTGTGCTTGTGGATGCCAGGTCCCGCTAGAGCCAGGTATCAGTTTTTCATTCTGCCATGGTTTTGCGGTGGACCACTAAAGCAGGGGGTCTTGCTCCAAGACTCCAAGTCAAGGCATGAACATTTAAGTGTCCAGGGGTGGGGTATGCCACGCTGGTCCCCTTCCAGTCCCTGACCGACCTGTCCCCAGTCCTAGTAACCAGTGTGCCCTCTGTGAGCCACCAGGATCCCAGCTTCAGATTTGGTTCTGGTGGGAAGGAGCAGGATCCAGGAAATGGAAATTGCCACAGTAAATGCAAACACCCACATTAAAGCTCTGTCACCCAAGGATGGTCCTGGGCTGTACTGCACCTCCTTCACCCCCAGGGTGGCTGGTCTGCCCTAGGCTGGCCCCTCCTAGGTTTTCACTGCATAGGTGTTGTCTTTGGCTGGGTGAGCTCTAGTTGGTGCACCAAAAGGTCACTGGATTTGGTGAGCTCCTTAGGAGTTCAGCAAGCCCTTTGTCCAGGCTCCTTTTTAACTACTGATTGAAACACTGAAGTTGTGCATATTTGTGGGCTATCCTTTGATGGTTCTACACACATGCACATGGTATACTGTCTGAATGGGAACAAATACATCTCCTCAGAGGTGTGTGGTTCCTTTGGTGAAAACATTTAGCATCTTCCCTTCCTGCTGTCTGAAAGCTATAGCCTGTTGTGGTTTTCTAGTCACCCTACCTTACAGCTGCCCCTGACCTCCTCACCCCTTCCTAACTGTAGCCACTTCTCAGGTACTCTCTGGCCCCACTGCCCCTTCCCCATCAGCAGTTGGGTCAGAGAATCTGTCATCCCACTCACATTCCCATCAGGATCCTCAGGAATGTCAAAGTGTGGAGACCTGTTGGGGAATAGTATCTCAAGGTGTGTTGCTTTTGTTTATGTGGCATTTGTTTAACTCTGTGAAGCTGTGGTTCTTTGCCTGTCTCAAACACCTGACGGACCTAATGAGCAGCTGAATGGCCAGTCACGAGGCAGGAGCAAGAATAGGCGGGGCTGGCAAGCAGAGAGGATAAAAAGGAGGAGACAGGAGGAGCAACAAGAGAACAAGGAGAAGAGGACATCAGGGGTCAGCACCCAGCCAGTCACAGAGAAAGAAGCAAAAATAAGATATACAGAAATAAGAAAGATAAAATCCCAGAGGCAAAAGGTAGACTGGATAATTTAGGATTAAAAAAGAAAAAAAAGCCAGCATGAAACAAGCCAGGCTAAGGCTGGGCATTCATAACTAAGAATAAGCCTCTGTGTGTGATTTATTTGAGAGCTGGGTGGAGGGACCCTAAAATTCAAAGACTAAAACATCACATAACAGAACCCTTTGCAAGACTCCCTGGCTTTTGTTTCTTTAGTTTCTGTTCTGAGACAGGATCTCTCTGTGTAGCTCAGGCTGTTCTGGAGCTCACTATAACAGACTGGCCTAGAAATTAGAGATTTATCTGCCTCTGCCTCCCAAGTGCTGAGTTAGAGATGTGCAATTCCTTCAAAAGAGTTTTCTTCTCAGCTCAGCAGGAGGAGCCTCCCTCCCATCCACCCAGGGCTGGGTCTCTGGATCCTGAGCCCCTGACTGTCACCCTGGGGCCCAAGGAAGAAAGATTCCTTACCATTTCAGTAACAACAGCCTGGTCCTTCACAGAAACTTTGGACGAGGGCCACAGCCAGGATGGAGCCCAGGTTGACCTGTCACAGCTGCAGGGCTGTGATCATCCTGGGGACAGAACTAGGCTCTGGCTATGTCTGATCACAGGCCCTGTCAGCATCTGGTTACTGAGGGAAGAGAAGACCAGAGCAGGAGATGACAGAGCTGAGGAGTGACCACATCAAAGCCCACAACATACTGAGCTCCACCTGGGCACAGCCCTGTTCACACTCAGCTCCCACAGCCTCATCTCATCCCAACAGGGACACAGCACAGTGAACACAGGTTCCACAAGGTTCTCCATGCTGCCATTTATTTCCCTCACAAAACTAGGAAATCACTTCTTCATTTTTTTTATTTTATTTATTTATTATGTATACAATATTCTGTCTGTGTGTATGTCTGCAGGCCAGAAGAGGGCGCCAGACCTCATTACAGATGGTTGTGAGCCACCATGTGGTTGTCAGGAATTGAACTCAGGACCTTTGGAAGAGCAGGCAATGCTCTTAACCACTGAGCCATCTCTCCAGCCCTGGAAATCACCTCTTCAATTTACCGACCAATATATCCTCTGGTGAAGAATCTGAACCATTGAGTTCACATTCAGATTCTTATTTTCAGTGAAGCCATGAGCTGCAGCTCAGCTCAGTGCAGCATGGAGCTGACAGGATGGAGATGTCCCCTCCAGTTTATTGATAAGAAAGGTTGTCTGGGGAAGGGAACACAGGACGGTGTAGTGACAGGATCCTGGTGTGCTCGACTGAGCTGGGCTCCCCAGTTCTTCATGTTGAGCCCATAGGATCACACTTCAGAGACTGTTGCCTAAGGAGAATGGAGGAGCTCTGGACATCACTGTAGAGATCTTAACACATCGTCTGTCACTTCATCAGGCCAGGCAGCTGTCTTCACACTACAGAACAAGAGTCATGAACAATCACTGTGAAGACAGCATCCCAGCAACCCACCACTCACTCACGGGTCTGAATTCTCAGAGTCCCTGTAAAACATTCATGTCCCCTTTGTCCCTCCCCCACTTTATCTTCAGGAGGTCTTCTGCACAGTCTGTGAGAGACACATCAGAGCTGTCCTTGCGCAGGGTAAAAAATTAACAATACATATTGAAGCTTCAAGAAGGTTTACCTGAGGAGGAAGTAAGATCTAACTGAGCTCCCCACCAGCTCCTGCTCCACCTGAAGGCCTCATGGACAAGCCTTCTCCTATCTTACCAGGAGCCTGAGCATGGCAGTCAGTGGTTCTGCCTGTGAGAAATAAAGCTATGAGACAGGGAAGCTCTGGACCCCAGAAATCCAGAGCTGACAGCAGAGCGGGGGAGGGTCAGGAGAAAGGAGGAAACAGGTGTGCAGGAATGAACCAATTTCCAGCCTGTGAGTCCTCAGCAGAGACCTTCTCCTCTGACCTCTGAGCACTGAGGACCAGGTCCCCATCACTTCCACCATCAGGGTTATGAATCTGTCCTTCATCTCTCCTGTGCTTTAGAGTAAAACAATTATCAGTACACAGACCCTTGAGATGGGCATGGGGTGTGTGTGTGTTCCCATTCTCTATGCACCCTTCTTGAAGGTTCTGCATGAAAAAACAACAATAAAAAAACACAACACGGCCTCTCCATACCTGTGTTCTTCCTCATCCCCATCATCACACCTCCCATGTTAGAAGCTAAGAGCTTGACTCCAAGGAGAGCACCAATAATGGTCCTGATGGGGATGGCAGACTAAGGAGACTCAAGCAAGGAAAGGGAAAGGAAGGGAAGGGTCTTGACCCAGCTCCCAGCCCTCACCCTACCTTTTGCAAAAGGCATATGCTTACCCTGACCTCAGATCTGCACCCACACCCTCCTTATCCCTTCTCAGTGATAGGGGCTCAGGCAGCCCCTTATGCTGCCCATGGCATGTGTATCTCTGCCGCTCCTCAGAAGGCACCACCACAGCTGCCCACTTCTGGAAGGTTCCATCCCCTGAAGGTCTGGTCTCCACCAGCTCCATGTCCTATAATTGCTCCTCCTCATCCTTCTTCCAGGTCAGAGTGGTATCAGCAGGGTAGAATCATAGGGCCCAGCATCTTAGGATGATGTCATATTGAGATCTGGGGTGATTTGTCACATGTGTCTCGGGAAGGGTTGGGGGACGGGATCTGAGGGTAAGAGTTGGAAAGTTCAGGTGTTTTTCATTCTTCCTGGGGACTCCAGTAGTGCCCATGAGCCCCCCCTGGGAAGGGTCAGAAATGGGGTGATGGAGGGTTGAAAATCTCCCAGCACCATTTCATAGGATCCTAGATACTCTTTCATTATCAAGTTCTAGAATCAGGGTGAAAGATCCCAGGGTATCAAATTCTAGGTGTCACATCAGGAAAAAGGGATCTCTGCTCCAAACTGGGTGGGGGCTGAGAAATTCAGCATCATGCAGACAGACTCCAATGACTGAGTGTGTGTACAGAACTGAGCCTGAGAGAGGCCATGGTACTCAGTTGGCTGCAGAATGAAGGAACTGGGCTTGTTTCAGAGATCCTCTCTCCTCCCACACTAAGACTCTGAACTGTCCTGAGAGGAAGAGAAGAATGGGACAGCCATTCTTTAGTCAGGAATCCCATGTGCCTGGGCTCTATGGCACATGTCCTTAATACCAGCTGAGGCAGGAGGATATCATAGTTTGAGCCCATAATGGTCTACATAGAGACTTACAGAACATCCAAGACTACACAGAGACTCCATCAAAAACAATACAAAAGAAGCAAACAAAATACAAAAAAAGCAATCCAGGAACGCTCTCCATGTTTTATATGCAAGAGACCAGGATGGTGCAACATTATATCAAATGGAGAGAAACTGACATGGTGTTTGAAGACTCAGCTATTACAATCAGACAAGAGAAAGGCAGAAAAGGGAACAAAACAGGAAAGGAAGAAGTCAAACTATTCTTATTTCCAGACTACAGAATTCTTTTCTTAAACAACCCGGTAATTTAGTTGAAAACTTTTGGACCAAAATAACACTTATGGTTGTGAGACACAAAATCAATATTAAAAAGTAGGCTTCATTTATATCAACACTGTACTTTCAAAAAAATTAGGAAATGTACAACATTCAAACTAATTCCATTACAATTAAGTGTTTAAGGATACATAGTAACCAAAGAAATGGAAGAACTCTATAATGAAATCTTTAAGATACTGACACAGGAAGTCATAGAAGATAATGTTAGAAGATGGAAACACAGTTCATGCTCCTGAACTGGCAGAGTTAACATTGTGAAAATGGCCAAAATTAATCTACAGATTTAATTTAACATTATACAATTCTGATATATTTTACATTTCTAGAGAAAAATACAAGAAATCATATGGAATCGTCAACAAATAGCCAAACTCTCTTAAGGATTAGGAACACTGCTGGAGGTCTCACAATTCCAACCTCAAGTTATACTGCAGAGCTATAGGGACAAAGGTGGCCTGGGACTGACATGAAGTAGGAAAATCAAAGGAACAGAGCAGAGTTCCTAGAGACAGAGTGACAAAACTGTGCTACTTAGTTTAGACAAAGAATCTAAAACACTGGGGAAAAATCCCATCTGGATACAATGCTGCACACTGGGCTTCTACCTCAGATGAGCTGATAGTTTCATTTTTCTTTTGTTTCTTCTTTTCTTTTTCTTGTTTCCTCTTTCTCCCTCTTTGAAACAGTGTTCTCTAGATAATCTGGCTGTCCTGGAACTCAGTAGACCAGGCTGGCCTCGAAGACAGAGATCCCCCTTTCTCTGACCTCTAGGTTCTGGTCTTAAAGGTTTGCATCATCTTTTTAACCTTCTACAAAGATGAACTCAAATGGAGCAAAGACTTTAAGTTCAGACCTTGAAACACCCAAACTTCAAGAAGACAGCCTAGGGGAAGCCCTTCCAGATACTGGGGTAAGCAAGAACTTAGGATAGAACAGCAATACCACAGGAACAATACCACAGGCCACGCATCAGCATGATAACAAAGTCTCTCCACAGCATAGGACACAATCAGCAGAGGGAACAGAAGCAACAACAGGAGGAAACCTGCCAACAAGGGACTCGAGTCCTCAATTTAGAAAGAACTTCAGAAACTAAATACCAAGGCACTCACTAATAAACAAATGGGTGCGGGGACTGAATAGACAGTTATCTTAGAGAAGAAAAAGACTACACACCATGCATGGTGGCGCACGCCTTTAAAGCCAGCACTCTGGAGGCAGAGGCAGATGGAGCTCTATGAGCTCAGGAGACCATCCTTGTCTCTTGTCTACAGAGTGATTTCCAGGGCTACACAAAGAAACCCCGCAAAAAAAAAAAAAAAAAAAAAAAAAAAAAAAAAAAAAAAAAAAAAAAAAAAAAAA